>NC_051162.1:130081075-130193575 GCF_013339745.2 Dermacentor silvarum | reverse complement strand
TTCTTCGCTTGTCGTGGCTTCGCTTGGCTTGTCGTGGCTTCGATTCGCGCTCATTCGTCTTCCTCCTTGTTTGCGCGCACTCCTTACTTCCGGGTAGGATTGAATGTATCTCCGTTCGAATCTCACTGCTATTTGTTTTTTGTGAGTTCGTTTTTGTTTGTTATTGTTGTTGTCGTTTGCGCACGGTGAAGAGGAGCTTATCAACCGTGAAAAAAAAAATGATACGGCGCGTTATGACTTGTGTTGGTATTAATTCGCTCGCTTTATTCTTCACTTGTTCGATGTGTGGCTGATATGCCTGGGACAGCCTTTCATAGAGCTTGCTTTCGCGTCGATGTGGTTTGCAGGCTTGTTTTCCTTTCGTTTTAGGTTGCGGTTGTGCTGATACGCCAGTGAGTGAGTGGTTATGAGCTGAAAGGGTGGAAAGTGAGTGAATACGAGCTGAAAGTACGGTTGGGACTGGTTCCTTGAATCGCATGGGTCGCATCAGATTTAAGCTGCCCAAGGCCTTTACTCATGCAAAAATGTCGACCCCCCCGCCCTCACCCCGCCTTATTCTTTTTCCTTTATCACGACAATGCATTATGCACCAACGACTGGAAAAACAAGAACAGGAAGATAGATTCACTGCTTAATTAAACAGGCAACTCTGTAGTGCTAATTACGCGTTGCTGTGAGCGTCAAGGAATGATGTTAAACGTCACGGGAGACCTTTTCTATATGCTTCCTTTAGAACAGTTATTGAATGGCATGAAAGACGCCTATCAGCTTCTGTACAGTAATATCAGCGGGGAAAAAAAAAGAAAAGAAAGTGAAGCGAAATAAATACTCACGCGCACGCCTGCAGACCAACAAGTATGGCTCCAACCAATGAACTCCAATCCTGCGATGTTTTGCATTATCGCTCCAAACAGGCTTAGTCGGCGTGCTGCATCAAACGAGTGACGCACAAGACCGTCCCCGGCAGCGTATTCGCACCGCCGCCTTCAACCCCTACTAAACAGTGCCAAGGGAAATCGCCTGGAAAGGTTGCACTGAGGTGGAACGAAATTTTATCTGCCTTTGATGAATTACAGAAATCCTCAATCCGGGCGCTAAATTCGCCACGTGTTTACAAGCCCCCGATCCGCGAGCGGCACCTGAAATGCTATATTTTTAACTCCAAGCGGTGATTAACGACGATCGCGCAGACTCGGTGACAAGCGGCGCAACTACGACTCCGCGGTTTCTCATTCATGAGTTGATAAGTCGATCGTTGCAGCGTTCGCTTCCCGCTCCAAGGACACCGAGCGGAGCCTGCCAGCTTCGCGAAAAGCGGATTTCGTTTTATCTGAAGACTGGACCCGTTGTTTATGTCGACTCTTGCTTTATTGCGTAAGCGACATTTCTCAATCTCGCCTTGACTAAATTTCCATTTTCGTTCCGATAACGGCTCCTCATTCGAATGCGAACGAAGGCGAACGATGTACTGAGCCTAGATATATGTACGCCACCACCACCACTACCGCCACTACACATCAACAACTACAGCAATGTTTTCGCAGTGTACTATGTAGGGACGAGTGCGTGCGTATCTAATCCGACGTACTGTGGCCCAAAGTAAATAATAATAATAATAATAATAATAATAATAATAATAATAATAATAATAATAATAATAATAATAATAATAATAATAAAAGGGGAACAGACAAATAAATGGCACGCCAAATCGAGGTGCTCTTTTTGCCCTTTTTATTATTCATATTTTTTTGCTTGGGTGTTTTTACTTTGCGCCACAGTGCGGTACGTCAGATTAACAAAGTTTTCATGCACAGTGCGTGTCGAGCGACCGCGGTGCGACAGAATAGTTAACCTACGGTGTCCACCGCAGATGTGCACAGCTGCGAAAAGTGTGGCGTTTCGCGCTTGTGACAAATTGCCTCGTGTCACCCAACATAGCTCGGGGACATGTGACGAGCTGTAGTGCGCTGTCGGCCGCCATCCAACAAATTCGCGCAGCGTTTTACACGATAGCAAAGGCCACAAGCTTTCTTTCTTTCTTTCTCCTCCCCCCCCCCCCCCCCCCTTGGTTTTTTTTTTTTTTGCCTTTTCCCTTTCTTCCTTTCTGTTTACACTGGGTGCACTCACGCATGTTCACGTATGCAGCGAGTCCGGCTCACGGCGAAATGGAAATTTTGTTGGCTCTAGCAGGCCCTCAGGGGGTGCAGTGAGTGTGTGTGTGTGGAGGAGGGGGGGGGGGGGCGCCAAACAGCGCCCTGGCTTGTGTCTGTGCGCGTGCGTATGGGAGTCCAGGCGTCCTGGGAAGTCGGCGCTGTCCAGCGCTGGGCCGCTTGCCCACGGCAAACGGAGAGCCCGATATTTCTTTTCTTTTTTTTTCGCGCGCTCAAGGTTGTCGCCTCGTGCGAGCGCTGACCCAGAAAGCAATGGCTGCGGCGGCAGCTTCGGCGATACACACGAAATGCGCTGGCTGCTCGCGCGCTGGCTTCGCCAAGTGACGACGCCGGCAGTTCGCACGTCAGCGCCGATCGCTTGGCTCGGCAGCTTTCTAGTGTTCCCGATAGATGGATAGATTTTATGAGCGTCCCGTTTGAAGCGGGGTGTTGGCAAGCGCCTTCCCAGCTCGTTAACTTTAAAACATTTTTTTTTTTTCGTTACGCCCATGCCTCGGCCTTTGCAGTAACGAGCCATCAAAAGTTTCCGCGGCCGCAGAATTTCTTGGCCAAATGCTGCAGCACGCTCGTGCGTATTGCTGGGTAGACAGTTTTGCTGTCGCACTAAGTACTTGCGTGATGTTAGTCAACATAAAAACAATTTCACTGCGAAAGACGCCCACACCGTCCTTTCTGCCGAAGCACGGAGCTTAATTGGCGCAGCGCTGTGCAGTCGTAAAAGACGGCATTCAAGCTGGGCTGCGAGAACACGTGGGCTTCATGGAATGCAGGGACAATCCTAAGCCATTTCTCCTGTTGGGGGTCGTTCAGTTTCGTAATGAAGCTTTTAAATTCTGCCCAGTTTTAATTTATGCTCGATGCATACACAAATGGGCTACATGACATGTTTGAAAACTACCCGAAAAATATCCGGGTTTTCGAATAGCGACTATTTCGATTCGGCAACCGAATCGAGTGGGGCAGTGTTCGATTCGTTATTCCAATTTTTTCGAATAGTCGCACACCCCTGTAATAGTTAGCCTCCGACGACGTCGGGTCTGCCGCCTCGGCCGACCGATTCGCGCCCAACGGCTCGACAAATCGATCGCGAGTCCGCCTAAACGAGAACAAAAGGAGTGAAAAAAAAAAAGGGGGAGGGGGAGATAAGAAAAAAAAAAAAAAAACATCCCCGAAGACGCCTCTCCGCATTACTCGTTCGTCGGATCAATTTCCGCCGCGCTATCAATCGAGTCCCCTCGCGTAATTAGAGATGCCTATCGGGCGGGCGCCCCTTGCTGGGGTGCCCCCTCCCCCACCTCCTCTCTCCCGTCACGATTCTGGGCGAGCGTCGTCGTCGAGCCCCGACGGAGCGAAGACGTCGCTTTTTGGAATCTCTTCATCCCTTACCGAAGCGCTCAATTTTCGATAGCACAGGACGCCTCCGCGCCATACAGCCTCATTAATCCCCCCCTCCAGGAGAAAACGATCGCAATCTGGCGGCGAGAGAAAGCCGACGCCCCGCGTGGAAAAGCAGGTGTCGGTGTTGTCACCATCCTCCGGAGAATGCTTGGAAGTTGCGCGAGCAGCCATGCGTGCGCTTTTGTGACTATCCTATAGGTTAGGCTAGGTGTAACCTTGGCGTTTATTTTAGGTCTTTATTAGATAGCTTTAGATTAGGGGACGCAAGCGGCTTGCGTACGCAAGAACTAGCGGGGCCACGGTACTGCGCATGCGCGGCCTGGGACGTAGAGGTCTGCGCATGCGCAGTACGGTGGCCCCCTAGTAGCCGCGTGCGTCCCCTAATCAAAAACTCTAATTGAATTCTCTAATCTAATCTTTATAATACTAAAATATAATAATATTGAATAATCCAACCTAAATTTTGTCTACTCTCCCTTACGTCTGAACTATCGCTTGTCACGTGATTAGTTAGCATACTTAAGCAGTGTTGGCGCTGAAACAAAAGTATATGGGCTTGGTTTCTTAAAACGAATATTCCATTGCATACCTCCCCGGGGCTCGAGGCAGGTTCGGTGCTGTTGGTTTCTCGTCGAGAAAGAGAGAGTGACGCGTTTGCCTATTGAGTGCGTCGGATTTACGCGTCGTGTTGACGTCATAACGTGTTTAACCCGAGCATCGCTCAATCGCTGAATAAACACACATTCGGTGGGAGTCGATGGTGGGGTGTTCGAGCCAGGGTGCCCATCGCAACCGCCCAGTGCTATACCGATTGGGTCACAGACATGCTGCGTGGCCCGACAGCATAACCTTACCATTCGTTACCTCCGCAAGTAAGCGTATTGATGCGCTTGGCGGGTGCGTCGCAACAGCACCAAAAATTCATCTACCACTAAACTTAGTTGCGTGTGCTCGTCTCTCTTACGCCGTGTCCCGTCTTGTCGCCGCAATTTGCGCTAATCCAACCAACACAAATTCATCTCCAGTGTTACGCTACGTAGTTGACGCATTCACGGTATGTACGTGTCACGAACAAGGTCTCTAGTCACTGAGTACTTTGCACTGCGTTACGCGCGCAGGTATCCTTCGAGGTGTCACAAGGCTATCGAAAAAAAAAAAAAAAGAAAGAAATCCGCCAGCTTCACGGAGAAGGCCAACTTTACCTCGCGTGCATGCATTATTTCCCCTCGTGCGTGTATGCGAGCACTGAAGCGGCGGAACAGGCAGGCAGGCCTCGACCGAGAGAGATACACGTGAAGAAAAAGTGCGTGTACAAACAAAGGTGCTGCCGGCCGCGTACATCGGGCGGGCGGAAATTCAAACAAAGGATTGAAACGGCAGCAAACTCACCGGGCCGGTTGTTGTGAAAGTGGAGAGGCGCGGCACACACCGGGCTGGCTGACCGCTGTGTGCGCTCGCTAATAATCGCCGTAATTCCGTGCACTGTTGCGGAGACCTACCTATGACGTCCCTGTTGGAAAAGAAACGAGCGAAATGATGAAGAGTAGCTTTTTTTTTTTTATTCGCACGTTAATGCACGTAACAGAAATGCGATGCGTGAGGAGGCCCCGTAGTCTGGGTGAATGCCGGGAACCTCCTGTCAATAGTGTATGGAAAATAGTTTGTGCGGCGGTAAACGAATAGGTGACAAATAATACAGGAAAAGAAAAATGCAATGAAACGGAGCTATAATTACAAAACGGTAAAGTATTATACACTAATTGAATTTTTGTAATATTATACATAGACACATGTATAAACACACACTCGCACGCACGAGCAAACACGCAATCACACCGCCCACGCGCAAACCCACAACTCTGATAACATAACTAGCATAGTTTAAATTATAGTATTGAAATATTGGGCTGTTGCGTCGCGCTAGGTAATTAATTAGGACTAATTATGCAAATTTTCAAATGTCCACGGTTCCTATCCATCTAGATTCCTGGTGCAATGTCGAGTTGCGAACCAACGTTCCGGGGAGAGCCCCAGCGCGCGATTTCTGTGCACGTCTGTGGGCCATGGGCCGAAAGACGGTCTTTCGGCGCCTTCGTTGCGTTCGCAGTGCTTCGGTGACCGCGTCCGCGGTGTGTCTCGCGTGAAAAAACGCACTCCCGCGAAGCTCGGCCTTCGATGATGTGCTTTTGTTGGTGCTTTGCACAGCCAAGGTCCTCTGCGTCGCGTGTATGTTTGTTCTGAACTGCGTGTGAGCCTTGTATTCCCCGTTTCACCCGTTTCACCGTGGACGCCTTCTAATCTCTTCAATGTTCACTGCCACCCGGAAGCAGGCACTGCTGACAGCCCCTCTCTGAATACACACACGGAGACAGCCTGCGAACACGTACAGGGAATTTGGGGGGGGGGGGGGGGCGAAATCTTCTGCGCGTAAGGGTCACGTGACATTTTGTTGTCCTGCACAGGGGCGCGAGCTTGCTGTGTGGTTGTGCCCCCGCTGGAGACAAACTCGTAGCCGAACGTTTGCCGAGCACTGCTGCACAAAAAAGAAAAAAGAAAGAAAGGAAGAAAGGGGAAGGAAGGGGGGGGGGGGGGGGGCATGTGCCAGTGTCAAGAAGGGGTGGGTAGAAGATTAGGAGGTACTGGGTTGTGGAGAGGTCGAACGTTCGGAACGGAAGGGAGGGTTTGAAATTGTCATAAATAAGAATTGTAGGCGCTCATGCGTCGTCATGCTCCCGAGTAGGAGAGCCCGTCGAAAGTATTTCGGTTTGAAAGGATTGCCTGGGCACATGCGTGCTCTTCTGCGTCGTGCCCGTCTCGCAGTGGTGACGCATGTACTGTCGGTGTCGGTGCAGCACCTGTGTCCTCACCCCTTCTGAACGCAAGCCCTTGGGGTCGCAGGACAAGGTGCGGTTTGGAAACGAGGGGGACGGGGTACTTTGGGAAATGCGGAGGGAAGGATTTAACAGTGCTCGGGAGATCCCTTCACAGATATGCGACTCTGGTAAACACGGTTCGCTCGCCCGTCTTCAGTCTGTTCTCAACTGTGGGACGACCCGTCGACCATGGTGGGTGGACAGTGAAGAAGACCTCGCCACAGTTTTAGCTCGTTTGTTACCTTGTTTGTTTGCTTGTTTGTTGTTCTTCCAGCGGAGGGGAGTAGCATTCTTTATTTTTCCTTCTACTTCTTCACCGCTCTTGCGGTGAAGAAGCGGCGTCTCGTAGTTGACGGGGAAGGCCGCTCGGACTTTGCGTGCGTTTCTGCAAGCCTTTCGTTCACCTCTCTTTGTGTAAAGAAAGAAAAAAAAAATGAAAGAATCGGAGAACTGTAGCGGAGGTGACAATGCGACGGAAGGAGCGTTGACGTGCGTGACGCGCTTTATCGGGTTTTGCTCTTTGGGGGGTTGTTTATGGGCGGTGGTGAGACACCAGCAACGGCTTCAGCTTGGAAAGGCTTTTGCGAGAAAGGTTTTTCGGAAATGAACCGATCGCTGTTCCTTTTTCCCTTTTATTTAGGGTCAGATGACGGTGATTCATTGTGGCATTACTTTTTTTTTTTTGTCATTTCCTCTAGAGAAGCAAATTTTGATACTCGCGCTGTTCATGTAGCCAAGGCGCGCGGTATTTCTGACCTGCAGGGATTGCTGTAGATTTCGCCATGCCGGTCTCTGTACTGAGTGTCCCGAGATTCGTCGTGGTCAGTGACCTTCTCGAGGGTGCCGGCGAGAACTTACTATTTTTTCCCCTTTTAATGAGTGAGTCAATGCTTTGTATTCGTCTTCATCAATTAGATAATGTACTCCAGACAAAATAAAGCTACAAAAAGCAGCTTGAGGACATCAGGGGCGCAGAGAAGAAGTACAAACATACATCATGCATAGAGTTGGCACGCAGACGCTATTTACGTCAGCCTGGAATGACGAAATAATATTTAAAACCACGAAGAACGCAAACTGAAATATGAGACTGGCGGAAACAAGATCTATGACTATACTGTTTGTGTCGAAACGGAGTTGACGGTTCCCTTCTGCTCATCGTAGCGTGCTTATTGTACGCGTTTTTCTTTTATCACTTTATATGATTGTTGCAATCTAATATGAAGCTTGTTATGTAATTTAAAAAAATTTTACTGCATTCCTGGCTCTGCTCCCGATCTTACATTCGCTGTTAGATAAACGGGTATTCGCAAATTTCTCCATAAAACAATGATAATGCACAACGCGCCCCTTTTGGACCTCAAACTTCTTTACTTTCACTTTATGTCGGCCCTAAACTATGCACCGATGACACCACTGGACATAGTGCACGATTCCGCTTTCTTTCGGGTCCTTTCTTGTAGGATGAAAAAACAAAACAAGAAACAAAGAGTATCAGATCGAATGCTCTTATGTTGTAGGAGACGACGTTCTTGTTTTTTTCTTTTCTGTTTTATAGAAAGCGACAATTAACTCAGACAACGGTAAGCAGTTATACTGGCACAGTGTTTTTCTAAATCAATGTATTTGTATTCTGTTGTCTCCGGCACTTTAGGTTCTCTGCACCGTGTGTTTGTGCCTGCCGTTTAGCTTCGCCTATTGAAGTACCGGGTGGCTTACTGCGAGGCTTCCGCAGAGTTCCGCAACGTCGTGGCACCTGGATTCGGTTGGCTTTGTTTTCCCTTGTCTCATTACGCTGTTCGAGCCCATCTTAGCCGTGCGAAGCTTTCCCATTCTACGGTATACTTGAAGACCCCCCGAACTCCCGTAACCGCCACGAAGCTGGCTGTCACCACTACGCTCGTAATATGCAACCGTTCCCGACGGCTGCCGTACGGATGCAGTGACGTCGATTCTTCTCCACCTCAACGTTAACTCTGTTTTCTTTTTTTTTCTTTTTTTTTTTTACAGACTTGGCTAACTTGATTCGCTTTATCGTTCGTCTTCGAGTGTATACAACGCTAGACGGCAACGGCCAGCTTACGCTTCGCCGTGCTCTTCGTATAGCCCGCTTCCAGCCTCTTCCGCATAGTCAGCCCCCTCTGCGCACCGACTCGACTCCCGGCTTTTTTCTGCTATAGCCGCGGCAAGCAGCAGCAGCAGCATTCCTCGATCAGGTCAGCTGCCACTTTCGCCTCCCGAATAATGAAACGAGAAACAAAATAATGAAAAAAAAAAAAAAAAAAAAAAACGGGGCTGGTTGCGAAGAAGCATAAGAGAACGTATAGGCGTACGCGAGGCAACCGACCGGCAGCGGAGCGGGGCCGCTGGAACTATTTTCTTTTCCGGATGCCCATGACAGCCGAGGCTGCTGCGGAGAGCTCAGGCAAGGAAAGCGCCATTGTTCGAGGCATCGCGCGCGGTTGCTTGGCCTGCAGCCTGTGCAGACTGCTGGCTGCTGTCGGGCGCCGATGCTTCGGCGACGTTTCGAGATATCGGGCATGCCAGTATCTTGAGAGCCGCGCGTCTCGGTCCAGTGAAAAGGAGGCCATAGGCCTTATTCCTCCTCCCTCCTCTCCCGTCTCGAGTGAAAGGGAAAGAGAGGAGTTTCGGAGCGGCTGCCGCCGTGGGTGATGGACATGTTTCTCCTCCGTGGCGCCGGGGCTCGTCAGCCCCTGTATTGGGCATGCACCGCTTGTGACGTAATGGAAGGAGGAGGAGGAGGAGGCTTGCTTCCCTTCCCTTCGTGGTCCGGCCGCCTGGTGAAACATTCTGCGGATATAATGCGGAACCAATGGAGAAAATAAAATGGATATAATGGTACGCTTCGTTTTTCACCTCACCGACAAAGTTGGTTTTCAAATTATACTCGCATGGGGGGGGGGGGGGGGGTACCTTTTTAAAGCGGACAGAGGTGATTAGGAACGCCTTACTGAGGGTTTCCCGATTAATATGAATCAGGTGCTTGTTTATCGTGCGCCCGAAGCTAGGTACGCCCGCGTTTTCACGTCCCCATGTATTCGCAATCGGCACTTGTGGCTGGGACTCAAACCCGTGACATCTTGCCTGCGGCAGCGAAAAGTCATTGCCACAGAGCCACCGCGGCAGATTAGGCATCGGTGTCTGTTATATTTGTTTGTTTGTTCTTGAGATGGTTTGTAAATAATCCTGTCTTGCGGGTAATTTCGCGTACTTTCGACTCATCATCTACCCGTGGCGGCTAGTGATGAGGCATTAAACATATACTTGTCCCTTGGTGTACCAATCGTACCGGGTTATATGAAATGAAAAAGCTTTAGGCGTGACCTTCTTCGCCGCTCTGTGAATGCCTCCCATTTTAAGCTTTCCTTAGCCTCTCTAGCGCTGAAATCCACACAGCATCGATTCGGCACGTAGCCTATACGTGCACCTAAATTCTGTCCCTTCTCGAGATGATCGGTGTCACGCGCCGTCGGAGGGTCCTACGCTACAATGCATTATACTCAAGGACGGATCGCACGCAAGGTTTACACAGTGGTTCTCGTGTGAACTGATTGAAATCCACACGGGAACTATACTGCATAAAACGTATCTCGGCGTGGGCCGTCTTTTCGCGATATATCCCTGATTTTCGTATGAAACTCGGCTGGAAGCGACGTGCGGATGGAAGCACGACGAGTTCCATAACCTCCGCAACTCTGTCCACTTGGAACATATCATTCACGACTGGACCAGATTCGCGTGAATGACCCTTCCGGCTTTGCGTTCAGAGATAACACACTGTAGCGGCCTGTCGTAAACAGCGCGCAGCTGCCAGCAGCGGTGCTCACATGCAAAACCGAGCACACCACTCGGGAAAAAAAAAAAATTCGGGGCTGCACGCGGCACGTGATTTCCATCTCGCACGAGTTGAGCAGCTCTTCGCCGGAGGGTTAGGCCTATACACCCCGACCGACCCGTGGTTTGATGGATGCCCGCAGAGCCACCCAGTCTTTTCTGGTCGCCGCTGCTGGCAGCTCTCTTGCGAGAGGAGCTATAGTGGCAGTTCTCGCATGTGCGTGGTCGGCTGTGCCGACGGCGCCTCCACTCTTCCCAGCATTTGAAGACACGGTGATCCATTTCGTCGGCCCTGTTTCTTCACCGTCCTATCTTCCTTCTTAACAGCGCGTGCTGAAGAGGAACAACAAGAAGAAGAACGACCACGGGCCACTCGGCAGTCTCCGTGTCCATTTTTTTTTTATTTGAACTTTTCCTCCATCGTCGCTCAGGGTGCTAGGCACCAGTTTTTAATTGCACGTTTTTGTTTCTTTTTTTCCCTCTTCGTTGGCGGTGCGAAAAAATAAATATATAAATTAAAGCCCTTGCTTCTTCCGCAGTTTTTCCTCGACCGCAGGGACCATGTTGTCATGTCCCGAGGTCCGTATTTTTATGCAAGTTGCGTGCAGTTGAGCGGACTCGGGGAGGCGTCGTCTCGTCCAACCCAGAAAGGCCACACGTTCGAATGTTGCACCTGCCGCATGGTAGCAGCGCGTTCCTCAGCATTTCAGTTTGCGCTAGCTCGGATTAGTATTGCTCCGGTGAATTTCTTTTTCTAGTTACAGCTGTCTCTTGCAGTACCGGCAGCAGAAGCCGAGATCGTAACTTAGTAGAAAAACGGAGTGGGAACTATTTTGTTGCGCGTAGGAAAACCGTTCGGTCACCGCGCTGTTCATCTTTATTCTGGGAACGGGTTGCCGCGCTGCTCATAACTATGGGCAGACTGCAGATTTCCTTGTTTCCTAGAACTTTGGCGCAAGTGCTGCTTTGCATTCGCCCGTGTTTCATTGAGCACAACCCGAAGCAAAGGTACGTACGACTGAAGTTACCTTTATGACGTCAGCAGAGTAAGGGCCTAAGTTACGGGAGCTTTGAAATCAGCGGACCGAAATCTACGGAACGCTATCGGCTCTTAGTACATAAAAACAAAAGCAGAGTGTGCGTTATGAGCAGTGTCACTGATTCTACACTTTGAATGCTCAAAGTAGCTTGCATTCGCTGCTCCTCAAACTTTGTATTATAGAAGCGTATTGCTAGCATTGGGCCAGACAGATACGCCTTTATGCGAACATATTGTACACCAGTCAGTTTACATTGCGCTTCTCGATTACACAATCTAACAAACTTTTACGACTTTCGTGGCTTATATCGCTTATAATCGTCATAAACCTCGGTTACACTGCCTTCATTCAACCCTCTGCACGCTGATATACGCAGTACCGTACGTTCGCCACCTAAAGGTATTCGAAGCGCAGCTTTAAAGAAAATTCGATGATAATAACAACAATAATCGATGACGATTATTGTTGGTAACAAGATAATCTTCCAAAGGCTGCAGACAGACAGACAGACAAGAAACTTTATTTTGTCCTAAGGGACTATGTCATACCAAAGGCTGCAACATTTTTTGTGTATGCACTCGGATTGAAGATGGAACATTGCAGTTCTCTTCGCTCTCTGTACTGACTCATAGGTCAGTACAGGGAGCATGAGTCTGGTTACGTTTTCATGCATCTATCAGATTGAGCACGTCTTACTACTCTGGATGGAGCACGTGGTGCTTATAGACCTTGCTAGTAGCTGTTGCGACGCCGGTTACTTCAAGCTCGACCGGCGTTACTGCAGGGTATCGTGGCGTTGTCGGCAGGCTGCAGGCGTTCGGTAGACCATGGCGACCAGGCAGGGACAAGACGATTTCTTAGTGCGAAACTTGCACAGTTTATTTCATGGTTCATGAAGGATAAAAAAGAAGAGAATGAGGAGAAAATACATGGCGGGGCCGCTTAAACAGGCCCGCTAAAATCGTAGGCGGGATTTCGCTCACGTTAACGTCACGTGACAGGTACTGAGTCCAGTCGGGGGTTCGGCGGCTGCTCCCTCTCTCCTAGGCGACGTTTCCCGGGCTTGCCTCCGCCAGCGGCGACTCGAGGCTCGCACACAAAGGGGCCAGTAATCACTGCGACTCGAGGCCCCGGTGGTACACAGTTCGGGGAAGGTGGACCCCCTCGCCTCCTGGGCGCACGCACACAAAGGGGGCCATTAATCACTGCGACTCGCCCGCCAGATTGAGGACCACTCGAGACAACCATAGCAAATGAGAGATTAATCCTCCGTTGGTTTAGGCATGGTCCTCCGATAATCCTCTCCGCACGGGTGTCACACGTCAATCGTAACAGCATAATCCTCTTTGAACGGGGTGTCACACGTCAATCGTAGCATAGCCTAAACGGGTATAAAATAATGTAGCGGCGCGACTAAATCAGTTTAATTTGGTGCAGTGTTTTTCAAAACTCAAGTTTCCGGTAATTTGGCGGGAAGTATTGTTTACTAGCGGACAAAAGGAAGGGGACAACCTCTGTTTTTGAAATTACGTGCCTGGACCGCAGTACCGGCGCGTAAAAGCTACGTCACGGACTTCCAAAAATATCTTACCATGTTTCTTTTTAGAATGTAATTCAATCCTTGTTTATCGGCAAACTTATTAACTAGTCTCGAACGGACACTTTCAAAATCAATGTCACGAATAGCTGTAGTACGAGAAATTCAAGGTGGTGGCTCCACCCGTCCGTCGTCGGTACGTATCTTCTTTACCAAGACTAGCCCACTGCAATCTTGGCGTTTCTACGTATAGCATCCCAGGAGCATAATTTACCAATCCACCTTAACTTAATAGTCGCTTATAGTGTCCCTGTGCATCGTCCCACGTGTACTCAGTACTCAAACTCTTCCTCTTTTCCTCTCTCTATGTCACCTTTCCCTTACCCTAGTGTAGGGTAGCAAACCGGACGCTCGCCTGGTTGACCTGCCTGCCTTGCTCTTTCTCTCTCTCTTAACTTAATAGAGGTTTAGATTAGGGGACGCAAGTGACTTGCGTACGCAAGAACTAGGGGCCACGGTATTGAGCATGCGCAAAGGGGTCCGCACTACGCAGGTGTCTGCGCATGCGCAGTGCTGTAGTTTTTGCGTACATAAGCCGCTTGCGTACCCTAATCTAAAGCTCTCTAATATTGCTCTCAAGAGTTCCATTTAGTAGCCACGCTAAAATTTGGTGCAGCGGTTCCTACTTCTTTAAAGATCTCGGCGCGAAAGGCCATGCAGCTGGTTCCGCGGCACGTACGCGGGGAGGCCTTCAGCACGGGCTGCCCCGTAGCTGCCTTGCCGGCTGGCCACGTTGAATACCTCGGGGCGCCTCATCTGCATAGCGGGCTCACGGCGACCGCAGCCATGAGAAAGTGGCCCCTGCAGCACGCGTCTCGGTGCTATCGCCTTGGCATTGTTCGCTCCGCGCGTACACACGCGATACTCGCATCGGACGCATTCCGTGGCCTGCCTCCCCTATACTAGATGCATGCTGCTGCAGATTATACTACGTCTGTTAGATACAGCCACCCGGGTGTGTGTATCTTTTCTAACGTTAGCTCCTGAGCTGTGTGCACTTTTCCGGGGGAGATATAGCTGTGCGGGACAACTACCGCGTGCAATGGGCGGTATATAGCTCCGCCAGGCTTAGATACATTTACTTAGACAGTAGATATAGAAATGGTATAGTCGTTATCTCGCTGCCGTTTTTCTTTTCTCGGAGCACTATACATTATTCGTACATAGCTTGCATGTAGACTTACGATTTACACTTCTCGACCAATGTTTCTTCAAACGACCAACTTGTAAATCTGTACATCGCCAAAGGAAATACACACATAAGGACTTTACGGCTACAGGCCGTGTATTAATTTTGTAACAAAAGAAGGAAGGGGGGGGGGGGAGTTTCTAACAAGGGGAAGCGGTCTACAATAGAAGTCCGTAGTCAATCGGTAAACAGTGACAGTTCATTTGTGTAAAGGTCGATTTCACTGGCAGGTATGATTATTCCACAGTGGTTCAAAAATAGCGTGCCAGATTATGTTCTTACGCAAAAACTTTGTAGGACCATAAGCTGTTTAAGGAAAGACAGCAAATAAACACAGCTTGCGATATAAGCGGTCTGACATAGTATTTTTTTCACAGAAGTAAGTTTGACACCAGGACGGCCCTTGCTGGAAGCGCGAGTGCACCCCAAAAGATCCGTTCGTGTGTTTTACCTTGAGGCACTTATACGGATAAATTATTGCTGTTATGACGATGATGATGATAAAACAATCAAGGGGAAAGGGGGGTAGGGGGCGCGCGGAATGCCCTCTATCTGCTTATCCTTGCAGCTATAGTGTTATGCAGGTTCTTACGCGCCGTGAGGTCATCGCTCAAATCGCGTTGACAAGCCTCGGAAGACGTTGCTTGGCGGAAGTCGCGTTGACCCACCAGTCGAGTTTGCATACACACCACGAAGAAGCGCTGTCCTTTTTGTTCGCCCGTGATGTATGCGTCTCTCTGCGGGGAGAATTAGAGGTGGGAGGGAGTTAGCTAAGTGCCGCTACCCCGACCTCTCCACAAACTGCTGTACACCCATATAGCGTGCGCCGCTGAAACCGCTACCGTGCGACGTTTCTCAAAAAGTCCATCCACGGTGTAGGGCAACTGTGCCGGCAGGGGCAGCGGAGTCACGGATGGCAGTGCGACTCGAATGCCAAAACGAACGAACGACCGCACTGGAATTATCATAAGTGATGAACTGTGCTGCCGAATGCGAGTGCATGCGTCCGCGGCAGCGGCTAATAATTGCCGCAGCGCGGCTGGCGACGACCGCCCAGCGAGCCTGTGCAGCGGTGGCTCGAATGCGGACTGTTCTGCCATAGCAATGAGCTCTCTGTCTCATTGAATTCCGTAATTAGTGGATGAACTGCGTCTGAATGCAGAACCACGCGTGCTAGGCCTTGCGTCGTCGGGTGTAGTACTCTTTCCTGCTGCTGCTTCGAGGCCGCACGCGCGAAGAATAGCCGTGTGCACGCGGCGTGGCTAGGTTTGGCTTGGCTTGGCTCCTGGCGGCGGGTTCGGTTCCGGACCCGCCCCCAGTCACGGATCGCTCGTCACTTGTCGCCGGCTTTTCTTTTTTTTCCCCCCTTCTTTTTCTGGCTCGTCGTGCGGACTTTCGGCGCCTAGCTTTAGGGCCTGCATGGATATTTTCTTTCTCTTGCTCAAATTTATTTTTCTTTGCTTCCTGCTTTGGCTGCGGTTTTAAATCACCGGTAAATAGGTGATGCCTCGCGTAGTGCAATGCGAGATAATCATCCTGACTTCATGTGTGTAGGTCAGCAAAAGCTGGGCTTATTACTGCTCCACAATACGACTTGCGTTATCGGATGCTAATTGAAAAGAAAGTTACCCTCCTTATGCAAAAACCGGAAGATAAGGTCCCTGCACGGACAAGTGGACATAACGAGAGACGTCATCGTGCTTCAGTTTTCTTTGTCGCGCCCCATTTGACCGTACTCGATTATCATATGCACATTCTGTGCACTCTTAAAAAAATTGCAGCCTTCTGATATTATCTTGTTACCAGACGATATTCGTCATTTATCTATAGCGCACATTTTGTTTAACGTTGCGCTCCCGGTATATCCAGGTCACGCGTATGAGCGTTAATAGCATTTCTGACAGCCAAGCAGTGAGCTAAATAAAACGGAGCTTACGCAAGACTTCTGACGATTACTTTTGAGGGAAATGGTAACCCTCTAAGGATGTACTCTAGGTAACCGTAAAAAGTTGCGCCTGCTGTCGCAAAGCCTCGCCGAGCTATGGCGTCACTGCGTTGCCTAGCAACCACCTCGCGGACCGGCGTGTGCCTCGCCTTCTCTTCGTGCCGTGCACATGTTGCCTTGAAATGGGACGTTAAGGAGAGGGAAAGACAGCATGCGCGCCGCGCGCGCAATGCTCTGGAGAGGGAAAATGAGAGCGAGATAGAAAGGAATTGTAGCAGCACCAACGAGGCAACGCGCAGAGCTGCTGCCGATTCCGCCCGCGTTGCCTAGCCGCGCATGCGCCGAAGCAGTAGCGATGACGTCACCTCGCGTTGCCTAGTAACCTCCCGCGTAGGTGCGCGCTCGCTTCGCCCGACACAGACACGGCTGCCTGCCTGCGTTTGTGGCAAGCCAGGAACGCTGTTCCTCGTAGGCGCCGGCGCGTCCACCGCTAGTCACGCGAAATGTCGCGAAAGGGAATGTACCTCCGAAGATGATCGCTCGAGAATACCTGCCCTACATGCGTAGTTAAGTTAAACCAAGTTAAGACCTAGCAGCAACCAAGTTAATACCTAGCAGTAGCAGCCAGTAAGACTTGAGGATCGACACTGTCGCTGTGCCTAAGCTTCGCACGACCGAGTGCAAACTTGCCCGCTTTTTTTGTTAACTTTCTTGGCGAGGCGGGATTCGAACCCGGGTACTCACGGCCCGAAGGCGAGCGTCATACCCACTATACGCTATACATCCATGCTTGCACAGCTCCGCTGTTTCATCAGATTTCACAAGCGTGGAATTGGCCTAATTTTTTTAGCGTGTCAGTTTAGCTGAATAATGCGCCAAAATTTTGCACAGTACGCTGCACGAATGTAATGAAAGTAAACAGCGCAAGGACACGCTGGACATCTAGAGCTAGGAAGAAGATGAAACAGACACAGTTAAGGTTTTGCGCATGCGCAGTTCAGCTTCCATTTTCCAGCTGCGTTTCATTAATAACACGTTTAATATGCGTGATGTGTACCGCTGCAAAACTGTTTAAGGGGCGCATACCACGTGCCAGGCCCTGCCTCCCCGAGTGTACGCGGAATCAATCAATAAAATAAAATCTTCGTTCTTCGAGTGTGAGTCATCGTCCTCAGCCACTCGTGGTCATTGCAGCAAGCTTTCTTCTTCCAGTTAATCTTTTCTTTTTCTCTGCTCGCGTTGTCTCACTGTCTCCGCGATGTGGCTATACTTTGGTGTTTGTTTTCTTTAGTTTCTCCAGCCCAGCGCTACGTGTTTGCCCGTTCGTCCGTTCCCGCGGCCTCGGCCTCTGGTACGACGGCAGCTGCATGCGAGCTAGCCTGTGCACGAGGGAGGGAGGGAGGGGGGGGGGGGAGGCGATCGTGTCCCGATGTCCTACATATCTCGCGCGAGGTGACCGAGGCGTTGTTGCGGCGACCGGCCGGCGTGGCTCGCGAGAGAGCGACAAATTGCCGCCGGAGCCGTCGAGCCATTGTTCCGATTAGGCCCGCCGACGTCGTCAAGCCGCGCCGGTCGGTGTGTGTCCTGCTCTGTCGCCCGTCGTCGCCTCTGTGCCTGCGGTTCTTTCTCTCGCGTTGTGGCCTTGCGGCGAAATCGGAAACGACGAGAACTCCTGTTGTGATTTCGCTTTCCGAACCACTGGGATGTAGTTTCCGTGTTTCTATACTGTCTTGATTATGTTGATAACTTGCGCTGGTGTCTCGTTGCCCTTATTGGTCGATCCCTTGAGACTGCCTATCGGTATCTTTTTCTTGCTTTGCCTAAAGGCTATAGTTGGTCAATGTGACGACGCCGTCCGCTGCAGTTGCTCAATGTAGCTGTATTCTGCTGACTAGACGCAAACGAGATCGTGCGTTCGATTTGCGGCCTCTCCATTTGCATTCCCACGAAGTCCGGACGCAAGAACTGCTCCCGTACTTCGATTTTTGGTTCACGTTAAAGAACCTAAAGGGGTGGTCAAGGTTAGACCGGAGATTTCCTGTATGACGCCTCTCATAACCCAGGATTTGCTTCGGAGTGTTAAATCAATCACGCTGTCAATAAATCAATCAATCAAGTCAGATTTCTCAACACATTTCGCTGTCAACCATTGAATAAATCAATCAATTGGTCAGCTAATGGATGTCAGATCTCCCAGCATATGTATTTCACCGTTTGGAACCTCAGACCTTCATGACGTTCCCGCTTTCGGCTGTGTGCTCGACTCACACGCAAAACGCCTTCTCGCAAGAAAGCTCCGGCGTAGAAAAAAAAAAACAAAAACAAAAAGTTGGCTGCAAAGGCGTGCACGCGAGGATTCTCTACTTCCTCTTCAATCTAAGCCTGAAACAGAGGCAGAGAAAGAGAGAGAGACGACTCGAGCGGCAAGAGCGTCGGCTTATATACGCTGTCGGACAGAAAGAGAGAGAGAGAGAGAGTTTGTGCACGAAGACTTGCGGTGGATCGCTGCTATTCTCTTCTACGCCCACAGCGCCGATTCTGGGCAGGTGAAAAGACGAAGCATGACTGTGGGATGAGGAAGAGGAGTGCATCGAGGTTCTCGGAGCGACCGGTGGTTGAAGGTGGTTCGCGGTTCTCCTCTGCTTGTTCATTTATTTTTTTCTTCTTTTCCATAAAGGGGGAGGAAGGGAGGAGCAACCCCGGGCGGGTGGTGTGGCCGTGTGTGTCTTGCGGCGCACGCACGTCGCTTCTAAGGCCCGCCGGGCTGCAAAGGAGGCAGGTTGCAGACAGGCCGCTGCTGCTGTTCCTTGCGCTTTCCGGTGCGAGCGTCGCGCTCTTCTCTTCCATCTCGGCCATAACGCCCCCCCCCCCCCCCCCCCCCTCCTTCTTGTTCACAACCGACCACTCCCCTCAAGGCTGGCTTCCTTGCTTCCTTCTTTTACCTGCGAAGCAGACACTGACGAATAAAGCGATAGACGAAACAAAATTTCCAAAGAAAGAAAGTGGGGAATGAAAACTCGGCGCCAGGGATGTTCTTTCTTTTAGCCCAGTTCTCAAGTTTTGCTTTTGTCTCGACTCAAAGGAACGGTATGATGGAGAGCGGCGGCCGTCGCTGTAGTGTAGTTGTCTGTAGCTGCGTTTCGTATTTTCTTTAATTTACGTTTATTTCCTGGGGCTACTATACGCACGCGCCCATGTATAGGAGCGTTCGCGGTGTTCTGCCTTTGGTTTATAACGTCGGCCCTCTTACGTCATTGGGCCAGTGCGCGTGAACGAAGGGGGCCTGGTGGAACACGCAGCATGCGAGTGCTCTTTTACTTTTCTTTTTTTTTTTTACGCTTTGGTTAGGTCGAGCCAAAAGCATGGAAAACAGCTCGCCAGCAGTGTTTTAGCATAACCTGTTGGAGCAGCTTATCTGAATCGATCGACCAAATGTTCCTCGTTTATGTAAGATTGAACTATGTAAGATTGAAACCGGAAAAGTGGTAGAAGAGTATGTTCTGGCAAGAATAAAAAAAGAATTATGGGGTTTTACGTGTCAAAACCACGATCTGATTATGAGGCACGCCGTAGTGGGGGACTCCGGAAATTTGGACCACCTGAGGTTCTTTTAACGTGCACCTAAATCTAAGTACACGGGTGTTTTCGCATTTCGCCCCCATCGAAACGCGGCCGCCGTGGCCGGGATTCGATCCCGCGACCTCGTGCTCAGCAGCCCAACACCACAGCCACTGAGCAACCACGGTGGGTGGCAAGAATGTTTTGCCGTTAATATAAAGTGGCGAGAAGTGCAGGTACGCCACGATATAATAGCAATGCTCTCGTAAAGTTGAAACGCACCAGCTGGCCGATCTTTCGATTCTACGCGTGTATAGTTGACAAGTGATGTGACTTCTTCCATCTTGCACATTTCAGGCTTGTGTCTGACTGGAAAGACCTGTTTCGTAACATTGAAATATTTCTTTCTTTCTTTCTTTCTTTGCTTCTTTATTCACTTTTTCCTGGTGCGAGATTCATACACAATAAACATACAAGATTGAATATCACAGCAGCCGCGGAGCTATGTACCGAAAGCCGCGACTTTTGAAATATAAGGGATGCTTCAAAACTTTCTTTCCGTGCACATGTAATTCTTCGAACTGTCAGATGGGGCGCGAGAACGAACGCTATCATGTCGATGACTTCTCTTCAGTATGGTAACGTTCGTGCTGTGTTCATGCTGTACGCCGTCATCCTTTATTGCGCTTGAGATTAGCGACGGTCAGCCGCAGCGTTCCCACCTTCATGAGGACCGTTTAGAGCCAAACTCGTCTTGTTCGCACGCGCCTTCCATATACGCGCCGACGTATTACCTTCACGGAATACAAAACGGCAGCAGCACACAAAATCCTTCTTAATATCGCTCGCCCCATCGCCAATTGAATGTTCACGCAGAGCGTCAGCTTCCAAGCACGGCGTATGGAAGACAAATCGGGGCGGTTTTAAGAGTGTGTGCACCCGAACGCTTACAGACAGACCCACACAAGTTCCATCTAAGGCTCCAGGTGGTAAGTTCGCGCGTACACACACACTGTCTTGAACTCGTACTGCAATACGTACTGCGCGTACACGCTACGTCGGCCTGCTTGCGGCTTGCATGCTTGTGCGCGAGCGAGGCCGTTCGGTTCTCGCTGACGGGTTGTCGGTGTCTCGCGCGGGTGGCACGAGGTGCTCCATCACGTGCCCCTCTGGGGGGTCGGGCCTGATCAGCCCGCCGCCGCATCCGTGCCGATTCGGGTCGGAATGGATTCACGAAAGCGCGTTGTGTTGTGTGTATACGCGCGTGCACGGCTCAGCCTGTAGCCTCCGAGACCACCTCCTTCGTCATTCACTTCTGGTTGGCAGCGGATCTCGAGGAGCCGCTTGCTCGAGTGAAGGGCGCCGTGAGCGATGTTGGGCCCCGCCATTGTTCGCCCTCGTTTCCAGCGCTTTCTGGAGGAGAGCGAGGTGGTAGCGTCCGCCGCGTTTGCGTGCGAAAGGCAACGGCTCCGAAAACCACCCCCAACACGCGGCGTACCCTGTGTGGCCCTTACGAAACAAGATGGGAGGCGAGAGATTTCATTGGCGTGGTCGCCACTCGTCGTGGGCTAAATAATTGAAAACGCCCGTGCACTTTTGCGATGCAGGGTCTCCGTGTCTCGCACGTTTTCTTTCTTTGTCTTTCCCCGCATTGTGGCATCCAAGACTTCTTCCGTTTGTATGTAACCAGGTGATGTGATGTGGCGTCCACATACTGCGAAGACATTCAAATGGAAAAGCTCAGCCGTTGTTGTCACTACGACATCGCAATATCCTTACTCACTGCCAGCTCTAGCTCTGTGGCGCTTCTTTTTTATATGCAACTGTAAGAAAACAATTGTGTAAAAAACAAAATTATACACATCCTCCTATACGGCAGTACCAACGCTGCCAAGTCAATTTCTGTTCCTACCGTGAGACTATAAACCGTTAAATGATTTTGACCCTTAAAGCCAAGAAAGGGTGCAGATAGGTTTATGACTCACCCCCTTGCACCATTCTTGGTTTTAAGGGTGTGAGTTTCACCCGATTTTCAGCCTTTTTCGCTTTTAAGGGTCTAAATTATTTAACAGCGTAGGAAACTCAAATTTGCTGCGTATAGTATATGATGGCTCGCGGACCAGCGATGTCTTCTTTCGTGCATTGTTCCCCCCGGGAAGACGTCGCTAGCGCCGTCTTCGATTGTGCCGTCACCTTCGATGCCAAACCTTTCATCATCGCTGGACGTATGCTCGCTCTTTGGCGCTTCTGCGCTTCCCCCGTCACCGGTGCGACCAGAACGGCACCTTACAGTTTCTGCAGAGACTGCACCGTTGTTTCGCTCGTAAAGGCCTCCTTCAACGTCTTCTTCTATACTTCTACCTGCCCCCCCCCCCCCCCCCTTTCTTACCGCACTCCAGATAGGGCGGTGTTGAATGAACCCGCCTTGGCAAGTGCAGGGTCCGAGACATCGAAGCCGGCTTTCGGGTGAACGGCGGCTTAGAACGAAGGTGAGGTGGTATTGCATCGAGGCCAGAAAAAGAATGAACACTCGCAAGGGCTCGGAGACCGAGGAATCTAGAAGCAAGGGCGAATGAGAGGGTGTCCAGAAGGATTTCAGGCAGAGCTCTATACGTGGTCAAGAGGTAAAAAAAATAATAATAATAAAGCGCTCAAGTTTTCGACCGAAGATGACGGGCATTTCCCGAAAGGCCCTGACGCGGCAGCCGCCTCCGATGCCTCCGCCGAGACCGAAGGTGGAAGACGCGCCACGCGGCCTTCCCGCCCCCGAGAGACAGTTCAACTCGCGGGCCGGGACCGACGTTTCGGTACGCGATGCCGCCGACATAGAGAGAGAGAAAAAAAAAAGAGAAAAGGGAAAAACCCGCCTCCCGGCGCTCTCAGAAGGCGGTTCTTTGTGCTGCCTCACCGTGGCAGCCGGCGATCTGCACTCTTCGTGTCTGGCGGCGGCTTCTTGCACGGCGTGTGTCGGGTCGGCGCCTGTGTCTTCGGCGCCCGCACGAAAAGGACTAGCGGGCCACGCGCGTGTGTACATTGCGAGCCTGTCTTTTCGGCCGGGCAAGCAAGCCTGCCAGCGCGGGCCTTTCTAACAATAGTGTTTCCGGGGACTTCGGCACAGCTGGGGCGGGGTTGGGGCAGTAGTAGCCCCCTTTTACTCACCCCCCCACCCTGGTTCTCGAAGAAGTGTTGTGTGCCGAACCTACGTGGTGCTTCTTCGAGGCGCCGCAAAACAATGACCTGCGCGCGCGCGCTCTCGGTACCATTGACGTCTGTGCGTGCGTGTACGTACGTTCGTGTCAAAACTCTACCGAGCGGCGCTTGAGCATAAAGCACGAGCACTTTTGGCGGTTCGCACTGACGCGGCCGGAACACTTGAGGGCGGCGGCATCTTGGAGATCGAAGTGACGCCGTAGCTTCTTGCTTGATTCCCGTGTATACTGTGCGCGTTCTCGGCACAAATAAGCGCAATGCTCTTATTTTGCGAACCCGTTTGACTCGGTACTCCAGTGACACGTCGCTGGTTTGTTATCTTGTGTCACGGACAAGTTTGATGGCCGACTAACTTGTAGAGTTCACCTTTTTTCTTTTCCCCCTTCACGTGACACAATAAGCGTACTACTTTGGGGCGCGTTCCTTTATCTTTGCTGATCAGAGAAGGGAATAGAAAAAGCAAGCAGAGCGAGCTTTTATTTTGCACGCGTCATTCAGTTGTGGTCGATTCTAATCTTACTACTCTAGCGAACAGCTTCTGAAATACTCTTGCCACGGCGTAGAAAACATGCAGGCTGAATAATGGTAATGTGACCATGTGTTGTGAATCATTTAAAATCAGGTAGGAACTGCATAACCGGTGGTCTGTTCGGGTAACCGAATTTGTCAATAGAAAGGAAACGCAGTTGAGTATAGCATAAAATGAAACGGTGTGATCAAATTATTTTCAGGCATAAGCTGAAGTCACCTGACGCGAGACAGGCCTAATTGCAGATCGCAGGGAGAGACCTTCGTCCTGCATGATTATGATGATGAATATGGCAACTGTACCATACAATGTCTGGCATTCCCTACTCTTGCACGCCGGTTGCATTTACACAGCACACTTGTCTAAGTGTCATTTTCAAATCGTTCAGATGTGTTGCCTTGCCGGTGAGGACGTGCACCAGCTGGTCAAGTGCATGCACCGCACATGTGAGGCCCCCAGATGAAAAGTTCTGCCTTGCTTCTATTTTACTTATTTCACTTTCCCCTCTAACCACCATCACATTTAACCGTTGCATTTTGTGCAGTCACATTTCGTTCCGGAAATATGGTGGCACAAATTACTGGAATAACATCGCGAATGGCTACGAACACGTCAACGAAATATTGCGTTGACATCTTCGTATACTTTGTGTATATGTACAAAGTATGAAAACAGCTACAACAGAACATGAAATGATTGACGGCGAGTGTTAATCATTTCAAGTCGGGATCTTCACGCAAACACTTTGTATTGTTTCAACAACATAATATGGTTTCGAGTGTGATTTTGAATGCTTTTTCGTAACGTGCCGATCCCCATTTGGTCCCTGGGCTCACGAGCACCTTTCATGTTCTCGCTGCTGCAGGTCAAGATCTGGTTCCAAAACAGGCGCTCCAAGTACAAGAAGATGCTCAAGGCTCAGCAGCAAGGCGGCAGCGGCGGAGGAGGAGGCGGCGGAGGCGGCGGCGGAGGCACGCCCACCAACCAGGGCAGCGTGGGGACCCCTCAGTCTCAGAACCAGGGCCCGCACACGCCGAACCCGGCGCCAGGAACCCCGGGGCCCCCGTCGCTGGGGCCTCCCAACTCGGCCGGCACCCCGCAGTCGCCCAGCGAGCCCTCGCCCGGACCGCAGAGCCCTCCCACGAGTCACCACCACCACCATCCCCAGCACCAGCAGCAGCCTCCGTCGCTGTCGCAGCATCACCCGTCGCATCCGCATCACCCGCATCACCTGCCGCACGGCGCGAGTCTCACGCCACCCGCCATGTCGCCGCCTCTCGGCTCGTGGGAGATGTCGCCGGCGGCCGCCAAGGCCGTCGCCATGTCCAGCTACATGCCGCAGTACACGTGGTATCACCAGACGGACCCTTCCATGAACCAACAAATCCTCACTTAGCGCGCGCCGCCTGTCGCCGCCATGGACGTGTTGTTTCTTGGACTATTTTTTTTTTTGTCTCCTGCTTTCGTGTGCGTGCGTGAGCGTGGCTGTTTGTGTGTGCGTGTGTTCGTGCTCATGCGCGACCGGTTGCGTTGGAACGTTGCACCAACTGGTGGGTGAGGACATCGTGCGGAAGAGAACTGTGCGCTATCGCTGGTCTTGTACCTTGTGCACGGTGCTGGCGCGAGCCACCTTAGATGCCTGCGGGTCATGTCGGATAGCTGTGTACACGAAAGGCAGCTTTCGGCAGCCGGTATTCGACAAGCCGGACTTCAGTGGACACATAAGTGCACGTGAGGCGGCACGCACTTCCTTTAGAGCTAAATGTAATGGAATAAATTAAGGAGTGTAGAGGCGCAAGCAGCCGTTAGATGCTGAAAGCGTCACCGTGATGCTAAAATAAAGATTCTCGTTCAAGCAAAACAGATGGAAAGCTTAGAGTTCAGGCGCGCCAACTTGAGGCCGAGATCGCTCACCACACCAAGCAATGCAGAGCAGATCTCTTGTTTCAGGCGAGGGTTGAAAGAGACGCCTGCGCTTGCGCAAACTGTCTGAGCTTGCGTGTGTGTTAGCGCTTTTATAGTGACCATTAGGTGCTTGGAACTTTCTGAACAGCATCCATTCTCAAATACGGACCAAGCAATTCTTCCGCTTTGGTATTGGTAACACATGCTCAGTAGAGTCTCGATTACTGCATGCACAACACAAAGGTCAACCTGAGCTCATTGGTCTGCAAATTGATTGGGCTAAAGTTGTCCTGTAAAAACTACTGCTTAGTCATTTAAAAGTGGGGCAGTGTGACGGCTAGGGTGGTACACGTGCTACCTTACAACGGTAGCGTGCTTTCCCCAATGCTTAGGCGGGCGCTGGCCACGTGACTGCGCCTGCGCACGGTGTGTGACTGCATGCGCGTTCATGTTTGCTTGTGGTGTGGTGTGCGAAGGCTCGTGTTTGCTTTTGAAAATGGTGCACTGGACTTGAACGGCGGTTACGCGCCACGAACTGTCCCAGGGGCGCTGAATGGCCGTTGTGTATGGTGTGGACTGTTTTCCTTGTTAGGTGCACAAACGCCCGCTTTCCTTTTATTTCCGCAAAAGGAGTTTGTTTACACGTGCGCGCAGGGCTGCATAATGCATTGAATACAAAGCACGGTGCAACAGGGGTGTCGCCTCGTCGTCCTTATAGGCGCTCCTTCTAACCACATGAAGCGCTTCTTCTGGCGTCGGCGTCGCGTTACTTCCACCGTCACCGTTGCGCCGTCTTTAAGTGGGCTCTCCTTCAGCCGGTCTCGCAGCGTTCTTTTCAATTACCATCGTTTGACTACAAGCTTGTTCATAAGCTTGCTGCAGACGCCGACGGATGGACGCTCGAAGAGACGCTTCATGTAGTTGGCGCTTAAAGTTGTTTGGAAGAAAAACTTAGGCCAAGCAAGCCTACATTTTATTGCTTACCGCGGACGAAGTGCGGAAAGTGGCTTTGGCTCTCGTGTCTATCTGGCCAGCTAGAACGCTTTCAGGCAGAGGGTGTCGACTGAATCGGCACATCGCTTCCTGGCGAGCTGTACTGCTCCTCTTGCATCTTAAACAGCGGCCTCCTTTGCACACAATACACTTTAGCTGAGCGTGAAAGAATTTGGCCCACTGCATATCCCACATGCGTCGAAGCGAGTTAACCTGGTAAACCCGCTTTGTCCATGACTTTTCATGTGCTCTCTGCTCCATCATCGTTATATAGCTTTAGGGCTGTGACGTACGCCGTAGTGGGGGCCTCCGGTGGGATTTTGACGATCTTGGGTTCTTTATTTAACGCGCACCTGAATCCAAGTACACGAGCGTTCTTGCATTTCGCGCCAGTCGTGTAATGCGGTCGCCGTGACTGGCAATCGAGCCCACAACCTTATGTTAACTGCAGCCATGTTTCATTGATAGTGATTTTATCTGTCAGCGAGAAAATTTATTTACGCGTGAGCAATTCACGAACCAAACTTCGTGTTTTAAGCATCCCGCCAGGAGCATTCTACGGGCTGTCTAAATGCGTTTTTGTTAATGTTCTTGCGAAACGTGTATCCGGAGCCCTCCACTACGGCGTGCCTCATAATCAGAACTGGTTTTGGCACGTAAAACCCCAGAAAGAAGAAGAACGTCGTTTCGCTATAAAGGGCATGGGTACGCTTGCTTCCTGAAATCGATACGTGCAGAGTGAATCTTGCCATTATTATTCCCGTATGAGGTCACCCCTGTTGCACAGATCTTTGACGTCTCCATGTGTTCAGAATTCTCGCCGCAATGTTGTGATGTAGCCTCGGCGACAGTTTTATCGCAAGCGCTCACGGCACTGAGGTATGCAATAAGAGGCAAAAGTCGATCCCAGAGTCCATAGTTCTACTTCTGGCTCACGTCAGTGGCCATCCATCTTGCTGGCGCTTGACCTTTGGCCCACCGACACTAGAGATGGATTCCACGTGACGTCACGATGGCGCCGTGTTCATAAATTACTAGTTTTGTACGGTGCCGGTCGGAATTAGGAAGGGCGGTTATTTTCTGTCTTTATTCTTTGCTTTTCGTTCACACCTCAATAACATGGTTGCTGCGACGATATCTGTGGAAGCCACCTGTGTGAAGGCTGACTAAAGCTGTAGCTGTCTGCAGCAAATTAAAACCGAACGTGAAAAATTTAGATCGTAGCACTACATCCAAAAGAACTAACGTTATCGAGCCATGCGCTACAAATTAGCGCTTTATTTTGACTTCGTCGTGCTATAAACAGATTGTAATAGAGAAGACCAACAGTGAAATTCATCAGAAGCCTCTCCCAGCTTTTTTTCTTTTTGTTTTTTTTTCTTTTTATTTCTGTGCTCTCGTTTGAGTAGTCTTGTTTAGGTTTCAACTGAACAGGACCAGGCGTCGCCTTGCGTCGAGAAATGGTTGTTGAAGGAAAGTGGTGTACAGATACCGGTCGGATGATTCTGTCGAGGTGTAAAAGAGTGTATTTAATTTTTGCCGAAATATTTGAAGGAAAAAGAAAACTTGACGCGGACATTTATGTTCACTTTGTGTTATTTCTTCTGACCTCACGTGTGTCGTGGTCGTCCACGCATTGTACATAGTTATATAATAGAGTGCCGCGCGGAAATTCATCTGCGATCATTCTACATGGAGCAGCCAGATACGTATAATGCGTGAATGCAGCGCCTGACGTTTCGGTAGTCAGTGACGTGCAGAAATCTCTGGTTGGTGCCGGACTCGAATGCAGCCTCGGCTCCCTGGCCTAAACTTGAAACCGTTTCTTGAAACCGGTTCTTGAAACCCGCGTATTGCTCACTGAACTCCAGTATCCAATTTACTGCCAGATATTCTCTGCGAAAGCCCAGTATTTGTTCGTGCTAGTTATGTATAGCAACGCTTCACCTGTCAGCGCTTTAGGATTGGGCAAAGTTCGCTTGTGATTTTAGTATTGACACTTCATCTGAAAAAAGTCGTCGCGTTATCGAAGTCTTACCTCCATATAAAAACATATATAATGAATTGCCTGATATAACATGCAATGTTTCTCGCCAATATTGGCGCGTAGCAAATGTATGCTTATAACGAATATCGAATATAACGTAGCCATAGTGGTGTCGATACGACTTCGTTGTAACGACAGTCTACTACATGTATAGAAACGTACGAAAGAAAGGGCCGATCATACGTTTAGAGCCAGGAAAATGTTTTTTTTTTTAATTTGGGACAAGTAGCGCTCGAACCGCTGGTTAGACGGGAATGCCGATAGCCGATTAAAGAAGTTTGGCTCAGTGCGAGCGATCAATGTTCAGATGTCTCGGACACACAGGCTTCCCGTTAGAGATACCTCGTGCAATGGCGTCATTGCGAAATTTCGATCGAAGCGTTATAAACCGGATGGTCCTGTTCAAATGCTCTACGAGGTTTACGATAATGATATTAAGCATACATGATCTTGCGCAGCCCGATCTATTCTTAAAAGTTGACTCTCCGCCTATTTAAGGACACAAACAAATGTTTAGAGTGGTGAGAAACGCTAAGATCAAATCATACGTCAGGAATCTGGGAACAGTGACCAGTCCTGCTGCTATCCTAGACGCTTCATTTGCGTATAAAGAAGCAATCTGCCGCCTTAGCGAACTTGTGCGCTTCCAGACACAACTGTCCAAGAGCTGTCCTGGAACATCCTTCCTCTGGAAGTGAAACGTCTGGCGCCATAGCAAAAACGTAGACTTACGATGTGCGACTGCAGAAGTACCTGGAATCAGCTGCGGAGCTGCAGCAATCAATTCACGAACCAGGACAATAAATATATCGCGCGCGCGTTTAGGCCAAGGATTGGGGGCTGTTGCCGGCAGGAAGACAACTGGAGACATGACGCATGTGTCTTGGGCAATCTTCTCACTGTGTCTTCATGTTACTGGCGCTTGATTCATGTCGGGTGCTTGTGTGTTTGCGTGCTTGCGGATGGAGCGTGCATAAATGTGTGTGAGCAGCGCGCGTTCTGTGAACGGACACGTGCGATTAGTCGCACATGGCTTGGCGGCCTCTGTCGCGGTTGTGGCTGCCAGCCTTTGTATATTATTTTGGGAAGAAAGAAAAAAATTCATGAACTGTGTCGAAGAGAGTGATATAAGAGAAAAAGAAATAAATGTCGCTCAGTTGTACATAAACCTTCACCACTGGAGTCAGTTGTCCTTTCCTTGCTTCTGTAGTCAGACTAGTGTGCGTCCTGGGACCCATGAAACGCCGGCTCCAAATGTCATCGCGGTGGCCAAGGTAAAGAGAGTTGACGTCTTGGTTGCTGTGTTCCATAGGCTTCAATGCGACTGGGTAACAGGATACACGTGTACGTGTATCCCTGTTACTCGTGCCCTTTCAACGGCCGTTGACCCGTGCGGTATAGCTAGGCTCAGTCGCAGTTGAGAGATGTTAAACGGCACCCCCAACTGCCATCGACATCGAAACGGCAGTTGGCTTGAACCGAGTCCGATGGCGGCCTCTAGTCGTACCTAAGGTGACTATCCTAGAGAACGATCGATGCAAAATCGAACTTCTATTATAGGTAAATGCCTATGTGGATGCACTTTGATGCCAAAAATAAAACTATAATCAGATGAATATCTTTACACGTGTCAGAAGTGTGACCGCGTGATTGCAATAGCGTGGCTGAACTGATCAAGCCACGTAGCAACTGATAGAATCCGTTCGGCTGAACGGCCGTTGACACTAGTTTTCATTGGACTCGACGGTAGTCTTAAGTGTCCCTGTAACAAGGGTGTTGCTCCTTGGGCGAGTTGGAATTGTATACTGCGGCGGAGTACGTGCGATTTCAAGACAGGGACAGAGTAAGGCACACTCTTACCTCGTTTGATTATTTGTGTGCTTTACTCTGGCCCTGCTTCAGAAGCGCACACCGCCACAGTGCAACGAGGATATACGATTCCAGGAAATCAACACACTTATTTTGACAGGACGGAAGGAACACGACACATTACTGACAGTTACATCCTGTCAAAATAACTGTCTGCTGATTTCGCGAGATGTATCAGCCAACTGTATATATATATATATATATATATATATATATATATATATATAGGCACTTGTAGCTTGAGGATGCACCTACGAAAAAAAATAGCGAGCTTCATTTTCTACGTTTCGGCCGGGGTCCGGCCTTCGTCAGGGAAGTAAAGGTAAGCAATAAAGCATCATTTTTCTTTTATTTTCTCGTACGTGTGTCCTCAACCTACAAATGCCTGTTCAACTGCCGAATATCGACAGACGCTCACTTTATATATCGGTTGAGAATCACCGTAAAGGCTATACAAACGAAAATTGCGCAAAAAAGAGAGCGAGATAGTGTGTGAGTAAGAGTAAGATTGGCTAAATAGGTCAATACTTCTACAATAATTTCAAATATAAAGCCGAGAAGAACCATTAGAAAATGCATGGAGATGAAAGAACGAAGGTATTGCCAATTGTTCAGATGGCTGCTGAACAGTCCCAGACGTGGAGGCTCGTGACCCACTGATCACGTTTTTACCAGTGCACCGGTAGAAAAACTACAACAGCTGACTTCTTCTTGAAGCTCCAGTCGAAAACAATGACTCTGTTTCGCTTTATTTGGCTGTTGCTTACAAAAAAAATGGATATAAACTTTTTAATTACCATCTAATTGGTATGCAAGTCACACGGGCCTGCTACACTGTCGCTTGACGCTCCTTTGTATGCAAATCCAACTCCAACCACCCCTACCCTAGCGGTCACATGCTGTCGCGCTTACCACTTCTTGGAAATGATGTCAGCAAACATCGTCGTCGTATACTTACTTTTTCATGGATCGGGCCGAAAGTGCTCGGTCTTCACGAAAGTGTCCTTCAAGAGAACGCCTGTAAGAAGCCTCTCGCTCAAAGGGCTTTACGCTCGTACGTTTTCGCGCGCCATCACGCGACAAAACCCACTCGCTATAGCTAGTGCTGAGGACGCAACACTTTCCCCGTCACCCGTATAGAAGAAGCTCCGCTGTGGAACTTGGCACACTCTCCATGAAGCGTCAACGGAAGTTCACACAGAGCATTCACTGGGTCAGTGATGTTGACGTACAAGTTACTAAGGAGAGGCGCAATCGCGGAGGTAAGCTCACGAATTAAGAGTCTAAACAAACTTCATTCCCTTCTGAAACGCTCATTACCATGTTTACATGACGAATATCTTATCCGCTGCTCTTCAGTGCCTCGGCATTTCATTCACTCCTGCTGCTATAACAACACGAATTGCTTATATATAGCAACAGCCAAGAAGAAAGGAATTTGTCGCAGGCAGCAAGGTACATGATCACGTGGTTGTTCAAGAAAGCTACGATTTGAGCTTGACCAGGGATGAATAGAGTAAGTAACAGTTAGAGTCAAATAAGAAGTCACCGCTATCTAAGATATGTAACAGAAGAAAATCGCTTCGGGAAGTAATACCTAATGAAAAACACAGATTTTGGCAAAAGTTTGCGAGTACTTTAAGTGCTTCCACGCTGCATATAGGAATGAAGTCACCAAAGACAAGCTACTTTCTATGGATTTGCAGTGAAAGCAGTTGTACAGCAGCTCGTACACAGTGTCCCCTTGCCCTTAGCAAGAGTGACATACCTTTTACAGGCAACACTGCCTCTGCATAGCGCCTGTGTTGGGGATTTATGCCTCAGCCCTATTAGAGGGTGATAGCAGGCGTGGGAACAGTAAATTAGAATAAACAAGACAAACACAAGCAAACAATTAAAGCAGTTTAACTTAGGCAAGTGAACACAAGCAAAGAAGGAAAACATGCAGGTAAAGAAAATTACATATTCGAAATGTACCCTCCTATGGCGAATAAAACACGTTCAATGGCCAGGAAACATGGGTACAGGGCAATTAATTCTAGTACTCTACTGTACGTGCAAAAGAAAACTGTATTCGGACATGTTAATATGAGCAAGGAAAGGTACTATTATGAGCAATATGAAAGGGAACACAGGAACACGTAGAAAATAAAGTCCCTATATAAGAAAAGTACCGCCATCTACTCTTTCCTCCGCCGCCTCCTCACCTAAAGTGCTTACTTTTTCTTTACTTTTTGCTTGCGAAAGCCAAGTCGACGGTGGCGCACCTAGAAAGTCCACGTTGAAGCTTTCAGGCCGGGCGCGCGCCGCCGCCGCCGCCGGCGACTGCGGCTGCGCAGAGGACTTTCAACATGGCTCTGAGGCGGAAAAAAAGAAAATATAAAGTGAAAAGCGCGCGCTATCATCGTCCAATCGGAGATACGGGAGAGAGGGAAGCGGCGTTTATCAAAGGATGGCGGTACTTTTCTTATATAGGGACTTTAGTAGAAAACACCCTCAGGCGATACGCAGTGGCCGCCGTCGGAAACAAAGTGGAAAGGGAACGCTGTTCTAACAACTGTTCGCATCCCCGCCGTGCGTCTGGAAAGTGCGGAACATTGCATCGCCAGCAGACAGTGATAAAACTGTTAGATATTGCGTCACTGACAACTGGGTGCGTCGATTCAAATAAAGAATAGGTTTGAAATACAGGGCAAGCTTGGTCTAAGAGTACTATCAAGCGATTGCGCGAAGAAAAAAAAGAATGGATGAAAGAAAAGAAAATGAGTCGGTGTAAGTCACTGTGACGATTACCGTCTTATCGGCTGTCGGACGATACCATATTATCGGCGAAATGATGTAAGCTGCTGCTTTGTAGAAATGCCAGCGTGGTGGGAGTGCCAACAGTTAGTGGAAGCGCGCCCTCATTTCTCCCTTTGTTTTTCACAGCGCCATCCGCGTATCGCTCCGAGTATGTTTCTAGGCTGTTTGCCACGCGTCCCTGTGTTCCCTTTCATATTGCTCATAATGTACTATAGATTGAAAGCATGAGAACTGCGAGTACAGTTTTCTTTACCAAGTTCGGTATGGCTGAAGTCAAACAAGCGACAGACGGAGTTAATGAGGACGTGCAGAAACATTAGAGATTCATTGTGATACCCCGGAAAGAGTGGTTGGAAGTTCAAAGACTGTAGGGCCTGTATCGGTGAAAAACTTATCGTAATTATGACAGATATATATTCCCAGCACAGATTCAAGTGAGCTTATGTTTCACACAGTTTTATGGGTACCAAACAACGCATACGTTGTTAGGGTGGCTCGCTCGCTCGCTCGCTCACTCACTCACTCACTCACTCACTCACTCACTCACTCACTCACTCACTCACTCACTCACTCACTCACTCACTCACTCACTCACTCACTCACTCACTCACTCACTCACTCACTCACTCACTCGCTCGCTCACTCACTCACTCACTCACTCACTCACTCACTCACTCACTCACTCACTCACTCACTCACTCACTCACTCACTCCACTAACTCACTCACTCACTCCATTCACTCACTGACTCACTCACTCCATTACCTCACTCACTACCTCAATTACTGACTCACTCCACGCACTCACTCACTCCACTCACTCACTCCACTCACTCACTCCATTACTCACTACCTCAATTACTGACTCACTCCACGCACTCACTCACTCCACTCACTCACTCACTCACTCACTCACTCACTCACTCACTCACTCACTCCACTGCCTCACTCACTACCGCTGGTTTATCTACTCCTCCTCCTGCTCTTCGATTAACAACATGAATAAAACCAAACGTGAAAATTGATTCTCGCTCAAAAAAACGGTAAGCCTATAGCCCACGAAAATATCGTCTCCAGCCGTGTCCACTCAACTCTCTATAAACCACTGGTTTGGCGCATACATCACATCCCCACACTAATACACAAGCTCTCGTTGATTAACACTTTGAACAAACTGATATGTTAAGATTGGGTCTCGCTGAAGAAACGGTAAGCCTATAGCCCACGAAAATATCGTCTCCAGCCGTGTCCACTCAACTCTCTATAAACCACTGGTTTGGCGCATACATCACATCCCCACACTAATACACAAGCTCTCGTTGATTAACACTTTGAACAAACTGATATGTTAAGATTGGGTCTCGCTGAAGAAACGGTAAGCCTATAGCCCACGAAAATATCGTCTCCAGCCGTGTCCACTCAACTCTCTATAAACCACTGGTTTGGCGCATACATCACATCCCCACACTAATACACAAGCTCTCGTTGATTAACACTTTGAACAAACTGATATGTTAAGATTGGGTCTCGCTGAAGAAACGGTAAGCCTATAGCCCACGAAAATATCGTCTCCAGCCGTGTCCACTCAACTCTCTATAAACCACTGGTTTGGCGCATACATCACATCCCCACACTAATACACAAGCTCTCGTTGATTAACACTTTGAACAAACTGATATGTTAAGATTGGGTCTCGCTGAAGAAACGGTAAGCCTATAGCCCACGAAAATATCGTCTCCAGCCGTGTCCACTCAACTCTCTATAAACCACTGGTTTGGCGCATACATCACATCCCCACACTAATACACAAGCTCTCGTTGATTAACACTTTGAACAAACTGATATGTTAAGATTGGGTCTCGCTGAAGAAACGGTAAGCCTATAGCCCACGAAAATATCGTCTCCAGCCGTGTCCACTCAACTCTCTATAAACCACTGGTTTGGCGCATACATCACATCCCCACACTAATACACAAGCTCTCGTTGATTAAGACTTTGAACAAACTGATATGTTAAGATTGGGTCTCGCTGAAGAAACGGTAAGCCTATAGCCCACGAAAATATCGTCTCCAGCCGTGTCCACTCAACTCTCTATAAACCACTGGTTTGGCGCATACATCACATCCCCACACTAATACACAAGCTCTCGTTGATTAACACTTTGAACAAACTGATATGTTAAGATTGGGTCTCGCTGAAGAAACGGTAAGCCTATAGCCCACGAAAATATCGTCTCCAGCCGTGTCCACTCAACTCTCTATAAACCACTGGTTTGGCGCATACATCACATCCCCACACTAATACACAAGCTCTCGTTGATTAACACTTTGAACAAACTGATATGTTAAGATTGGGTCTCGCTGAAGAAACGGTAAGCCTATAGCCCACGAAAATATCGTCTCCAGCCGTGTCCACTCAACTCTCTATAAACCACTGGTTTGGCGCATACATCACATCCCCACACTAATACACAAGCTCTCGTTGATTAACACTTTGAACAAACTGATATGTTAAGATTGGGTCTCGCTGAAGAAACGGTAAGCCTATAGCCCACGAAAATATCGTCTCCAGCCGTGTCCACTCAACTCTCTATAAACCACTGGTTTGGCGCATACATCACATCCCCACACTAATACACAAGCTCTCGTTGATTAACACTTTGAACAAACTGATATGTTAAGATTGGGTCTCGCTGAAGAAACGGTAAGCCTATAGCCCACGAAAATATCGTCTCCAGCCGTGTCCACTCAACTCTCTATAAACCACTGGTTTGGCGCATACATCACATCCCCACACTAATACACAAGCTCTCGTTGATTAACACTTTGAACAAACTGATATGTTAAGATTGGGTCTCGCTGAAGAAACGGTAAGCCTATAGCCCACGAAAATATCGTCTCCAGCCGTGTCCACTCAACTCTCTATAAACCACTGGTTTGGCGCATACATCACATCCCCACACTAATACACAAGCTCTCGTTGATTAACACTTTGAACAAACTGATATGTTAAGATTGGGTCTCGCTGAAGAAACGGTAAGCCTATAGCCCACGAAAATATCGTCTCCAGCCGTGTCCACTCAACTCTCTATAAACCACTGGTTTGGCGCATACATCACATCCCCACACTAATACACAAGCTCTCGTTGATTAACACTTTGAACAAACTGATATGTTAAGATTGGGTCTCGCTGAAGAAACGGTAAGCCTATAGCCCACGAAAATATCGTCTCCAGCCGTGTCCACTCAACTCTCTATAAACCACTGGTTTGGCGCATACATCACATCCCCACACTAATACACAAGCTCTCGTTGATTAACACTTTGAACAAACTGATATGTTAAGATTGGGTCTCGCTGAAGAAACGGTAAGCCTATAGCCCACGAAAATATCGTCTCCAGCCGTGTCCACTCAACTCTCTATAAACCACTGGTTTGGCGCATACATCACATCCCCACACTAATACACAAGCTCTCGTTGATTAACACTTTGAACAAACTGATATGTTAAGATTGGGTCTCGCTGAAGAAACGGTAAGCCTATAGCCCACGAAAATATCGTCTCCAGCCGTGTCCACTCAACTCTCTATAAACCACTGGTTTGGCGCATACATCACATCCCCACACTAATACACAAGCTCTCGTTGATTAACACTTTGAACAAACTGATATGTTAAGATTGGGGCTCGCTGAAGAAACGGTAAGCTTATCGCAATAATGTCGCCGAGTGATAACTACACGAAGAGCTAATGCGTGACCAGAAGGAAAAAAAGTTTTTGACCCGGACGTGATTCGAACACGCAACCTTCTGATCTGGAGTCAGACGCGCTACCGTTGCGCCACCGGGTCACGACGACACTTAAATCTGCGTCTTTGTCCAAGCTGCATGCAGTATAATCGTCATCTGAGACGAAAGATGAGAGCGCATTCTCAATGCAGTGCACACGAAATGCCCCCCAGCCTATCGCAATAATGTCGCCGAGTGATAACTACATGAAGAGCTAATGCGTGACCAGAAGGAAAAAAAAGTTTTGACCCGGACGTGATTCGAACACGCAACCTTCTGATCTGGAGTCAGACGCGCTACCGTTGCGCCACCGGGTCACGACGACACTTAAATCTGCGTCTTTGTCCAAGCTGCATGCAGTATATCGTCATCTGAGACGAAAGATGAGAGCGCATTCTCAATGCAGTGCACACGATGCCCCCAGCCTATCGCAATAATGTCGCCGAGTGATAACTACATGAAGAGCTAATGCGTGACCAGAAGGAAAAAAAAGTTTTTGACCCGGACGTGATTCGAACACGCAACCTTCTGATCTGGAGTCAGACGCGCTACCGTTGCGCCACCGGGTCACGACGACACTTAAATCTGCGTCTTTGTCCAAGCTGCATGCAGTATATCGTCATCTGAGACGAAAGATGAGAGCGCATTCTCAATGCAGTGCACACGATGCCCCCAGCCTATCGCAATAATGTCGCCGAGTGATAACTACATGAAGAGCTAATGCGTGACCAGAAGGAAAAAAAAGTTTTTGACCCGGACGTGATTCGAACACGCAACCTTCTGATCTGGAGTCAGACGCGCTACCGTTGCGCCACCGGGTCACGACGACACTTAAATCTGCGTCTTTGTCCAAGCTGCATGCAGTATATCGTCATCTGAGACGAAAGATGAGAGCGCATTCTCAATGCAGTGCACACGATGCCCCCAGCCTATCGCAATAATGTCGCCGAGTGATAACTACATGAAGAGCTAATGCGTGACCAGAAGGAAAAAAAGTTTTTGACCCGGACGTGATTCGAACACGCAACCTTCTGATCTGGAGTCAGACGCGCTACCGTTGCGCCACCGGGTCACGACGACACTTAAATCTGCGTCTTTGTCCAAGCTGCATGCAGTATATCGTCATCTGAGACGAAAGATGAGAGCGCATTCTCAATGCAGTGCACACGATGCCCCCAGCCTATCGCAATAATGTCGCCGAGTGATAACTACATGAAGAGCTAATGCGTGACCAGAAGGAAAAAAAGTTTTTGACCCGGACGTGATTCGAACACGCAACCTTCTGATCTGGAGTCAGACGCGCTACCGTTGCGCCACCGGGTCACGACGACACTTAAATCTGCGTCTTTGTCCAAGCTGCATGCAGTATATCGTCATCTGAGACGAAAGATGAGAGCGCATTCTCAATGCAGTGCACACGATGCCCCCAGCCTATCGCAATAATGTCGCCGAGTGATAACTACATGAAGAGCTAATGCGTGACCAGAAGGAAAAAAAGTTTTTGACCCGGACGTGATTCGAACACGCAACCTTCTGATCTGGAGTCAGACGCGCTACCGTTGCGCCACCAGGGTCACGACGACACTTAAATCTGCGTCTTTGTCCAAGCTGCATGCAGTATATCGTCATCTGAGACGAAAGATGAGAGCGCATTCTCAATGCAGTGCACACGATGCCCCCAGCCTATCGCAATAATGTCGCCGAGTGATAACTACATGAAGAGCTAATGCGTGACCAGAAGGAAAAAAAGTTTTTGACCCGGACGTGATTCGAACACGCAACCTTCTGATCTGGAGTCAGACGCGCTACCGTTGCGCCACCAGGTCACGACGACACTTAAATCTGCGTCTTTGTCCAAGCTGCATGCAGTATATTGTCACGTAGTAGTGACGCTGAAGGAAACAGTCGTAAAACTGTGTATGATGAAACTGATTCTTTATTGGGCGAACCTGTGCCCACAAAAGCAAGCTACACTCAACGCACAACGAAAGCGGCGAACACAGTCGGCGGTCGTCGAAAGTCTGATCAGAGGCGAAGCGCGTCGGCTTTTATACCTGAGTCATCGAAGGTTCCAGATTAATCCCTGATGCCCGCGTGTCTTCCAGAAAGTTCTAGGCAATTCGCGTCGGTCATACAATCAGATAACATAAGCGTCGGTGAAAACAGGCAATAGAAAGAAGCATCGGTAACGTTCTAGAAACTTCCGATACAGGCGTGTCCTGCGCCGAGCGATAACGTTTAACATTTGTTAGCCGGTGGAAAGCGGCCACCGGTGAAAGATAAACATGTATACGTGTCAATACCCTCCCCTTAAAAAGCATCGTCCCGATGCTACAAACACGAAAGCGAAAACAAAACCATGCGTAAAAAAATAACAAAGCAACAAAGTACCTAACGTCGTCAGCGGGCGTAGAAAGGTTTAAGACGCACCACATGGATGACTTCAGGTCGTGCCCGGCGCCGCTGTGATTGCGAAGTGCTCCCGCACGATATCGGCGATGGAAGCAACTTGAGGCTGCGACGACGGCAGCAACTTCTGCAGCTCGTCGCGTACTATCGCCCTGATGGTGTCTCGTAGGTCGTGGGAGAGTCCTTGGACTTCGGCGTACTGTGCTGTTGAACGGCGATTGTATTGCCGGTTGCGCATGTCCATTGCTTTCTCGATCGTCGTAGCCTCCGAGAGAAAGTGTTGGACTGTCGTTGGTTGACTCCGCACCAGTCCGGCGAATAGCTCCTGCTTAGCATGAGCAAGCCAACTTTCTTTTCTTCTGGCATAGCGGGGTCGGCATGCCGGAATAATCGAGTCATTTCTTCAGTGTACATACCGATGCTCTCATTCGGGAGCTGTACACGGTTTTCCAGCAAGGCTGCAGCTCTTTCTTTACGGACGACGCTCGTGAAGGTGTCCAGGAATGCGGCTCGGAAGAGGTCCCAGGTTGTTAGTGCACGCTCCCTATTCTCGAACCAGGTTCTGGCACCGTCTTCAAGCGAGAAGTAAACAGGGCGCGCAGCTTATCGTCGCAGTCCCACTTGTTGAACGTAGCGACCCGGTCGTATGCCTCCAGCCAGCTTTCGGGGTCTTCACATGGCGAACCGCGGAAAGTCGGTGGCTCCCTGGGTTGTTGCATCACGATTGCAGATGTTGGCGCAGGGGCTGTCATGGTAGCTGCTGCCGAGGTCGTGACTTTTGTCCTCTTGGTCTTGTCGAGTAGGGGTTCGTACTCCGGTGGCAGGTTCAATAGCCTACGGCTAGATCGCTGATCGGGGTAGGCGTCGACGTCTTCTGGACGGTTTGGGCTTGGCTCACGGCTGGACGGGGGGGGGGGGGGGGGGTCCGGTACAAGAACATAAAAGCACCTCCACCAGATGTCACGTAGTAGTGACGCTGAAGGAAACAGTCGTAAAACAGTGTATGATGAAACTGATTCTTTATTGGGCGAACCTGTGCCCACAAAAGCAAGCTACACTCAAAGCACAACGAAAGCGGCGAACACAGTCGGCGGTCGTCGAAAATCTGATCAGCGGCGAAGCGCGTCGGCTTTTATACCTGAGTCATCGAAGGTTCCAGATTAATCCCTGATGCCCGCGTGTCTTCCAGAAAGTTCTAGACAATTCGCGTCGGTCATACAATCAGATAACATAGGCGTCGGTGAAAACAGGCAATAGAAAGAAGCATCGATAACGTTCTAGAAATTTCCGATACAGGCGCGTCCTGCGCCGAGCGATAACGTTTAACATTTGTTAGCCGGTGGAAAGCGGCCACCGGTGAAAGATAAACATGTATACGTGTCAATATCTTCATCTGAGACGAAAGATGAGAGCGCATTCTCAATGCAGCGCAGATGATGCCCCCAGCTTATCGCAATAATGTCGCCGAGTGAAAACGTATGAAGAGCTAATGCGTGACCAGAAGAAAAAAAAATTGACCCGGACGTGATTCGAACACGCAACCTTCTGATCTGGAGTCAGACGCGCTACCGTTGCGCCACCGAGTCTTCTTTCTTTCTTTATTTATTGACTTTATTCAATTCACACAGAAATACGGTGTACAATCATAACAGCCCATCAAGGGCTGAAAAGGGGAACAATAAAAACTCGGGCATGTACATCAGCCCTTCTAACCTAGGAAGCCAGTCTGGTTCGGGTTTATGAAGTTTATACACTTGAACCATTCTGCTTATAGATTCGCGAACGTAGCTCCTTATTGGCCTCGCGTCAAGATCTGCATGACGATCGGTCATTCTTGACAACCAAATACTATGTAGGCCCAGGAGCATTATCATGTCGAATGGAATGCCTTCGTCGTTATTGACCGGTAAAAATCTAATGCCGTAGCTATCTATTGGTAAGACTTTTTTAAAAGTTCTTTGAAGAATGTCCCAAAAGGAGTAACCTCCACAACAATCTAGAAAAACGTGTTCAATTGTCTCAGGTTTCCTACATATAAAACAAGGAGTGCCCCAAGGTACGAACATTCCTTTTTCTACCATATACTCGTATGTCTTTACTTCTAGCGTAAAGAGTATGCAGTTTCAAGAAGAAGCTTTTGACACCTCCCCTAACAGGCATGTTTTTAAACCTTTTTTAAATGTCTTGACCTGGACCATCATTGTATTGGGTTCTATACATGGGAGTGGGAAGAAATACATCACATAAGTCTTTGTACAGTTTTTTCTGAGACACGCCACAGAGGTATTCGAGGGAGAAATGATTTTGTAAAATACGACACGAGAGGTACACTTCTCTCATATACCCTGAACTGCTACCTGGCATACATTCTGACCACACAATTAAGTTTGCCAGATGTCTACCTAACCTCACTTGGCATACAGTTCGTAAAAAGCGATCAGTAGCATTGCGAAAAAACATAAAACGATTCACCAGCTGTCTAAGATACAGATGTGACAGGCCAAGTCCTCCTAGGCGGACACGTCTAAAAATACTTGTTCGTTTAGTTCTTTCCCACGTGGATCCCCAGACAAAAACAGCAAAACACGATGTAATTTCTGAATGTTAACGCGTGAGCAATGTAATACTAGCAGCACGTACCACAGCTTGCTAATTAGGAACCGAGTCACGACGACGCTTAAATCTGCCTCTTTGTCCAACCTGCATGCAGTATATCGTTATCTGAGACGAAAGATCAGAGCGCATTCTCAATGCAGTGCAGATGATGCCCTCAGCCTCTCGCAATAATGTAGCCGAATGACAACCAGATGAAGAGCTAATGCGCGACCAGAAGGGAAAAAAATGTCGCAGTTTCACCCGGAAGGCGAAGCATCAATTGCGATAGCAAATTAGTAGAGAGCTATACGGAGTAAGGATAGTAGTTTTATCAGCTGTTTTATCAGCATGTCCAAGTGATTTTATCAGCTGTTTTATCAGTAGTTTTATCAACATGCCCAAGTGCAGCAGCACCAGCAACGCGCGGAACTGTTGTCGACGCCGTCGGCGTTTTGCTCGCGTTGGCACCGAACGCGCGTGGCGTTTTTATATAAATACGCATTTGGTGCCGCAGCTAAACGTCGCCTCCCCTCCCTCCCTCCCTCCCGTCCCCCACAGCCTTTCGCGCGAAGGAAAAAGTCGCGTTTGCTCTCTATATATATGGAAAGGAGGAAAGAGACGCTTAATTCTGCAGGCCTTCAGGGAGCACGGCGCAGAACGCGCGTTTGCTCTCCGACGTGCGTTCGCTCCCCGTGAAAGCGCGCGTCCCTCGCGACCTTTCACTCGCACGTACAGCGTCCGGAGCGCGGCGACGATTTCATCACCGTTGACGTCATACGGAACCTCACGTTGACGGCGACGACGACGCCGACGGCATAAATCCGCTTTGGAGTGTCCATATAATTGCTATTACAATAAAAAGTTTTATTGCGATAGCAATTATATGGACACTCAAAATCAGATTTCTGCCGTCGGCGTCGCCATCGGCGTCGCCGTCGCCGTGAGGTTCCGTATGACGTCATTTGGAGAAGAAATCGTCGCCGCGCGCCGAACGCTGTATGTGCGAGTGAAAGGGCGCGAGGGGCGCGTCTTTCACGGGGAGTGAACGCACGGCGGAGAACAAACGCGCGTTCTGCGCCGTGCTCGCTTAAGGGCTGCAGAAGTAGGCGTCTCTGTTCTCCTTCACAATCACCATGTATGTAGAGCAAACGCGCCTTCTTCCGACGAGCGAGAGGCCGTGGGGTAGGGGGAGGGAAGGGAGGCGACGTTTAGCTGCGGCACGCAGTGCCTATTTATATCAGAGGCTCCGGCAACAGTCACCAACGCCGCACGCATTTTGAGCGAACGCGGGCAAAACGCGGATTGCGTCGACAACAGTTCTGCGTGTTGCCGATGCTGCTGCATGTCCAAGTTTATACAGCTGATAAAGCTAATATCATTACTCCGTATAGCTGTCTACAAGTTTGCTATCGCAATTGATGCTTCACCTTTCAGGTGAAACTGCGACAACTTTTTTGAACCGGACGTGATTCGAGCACGCAACCTTCTGATCTTCTGGAGTCAGACGCGCTACCGTTGCGCCACCGGGTCACGACGACACTTAAATCCGCGTATTTGTCCAAGCTGCATGATGTATATCGTTATCTAAGACGAAATATCGGAGCGCATTCTCAACGTTGTGCAGATGATGCCCTTAGCCTATCGCAATAATGTAGCCGAGTAACAAAAAGATGAAGAGCTAAAGCGTTACCAGATGGCAAAAGAAAAAAAAACGAAGAAAAAAAGTTGTCGCAGCTTCACCTGAAAGGCGAAGCATCAATTGCGATAGCAAATTTGTAGAGAGCTATACGGAGTAATGATATTAGCTTTATCAGCTGTATAAACTTGGACATGCAGCAGCACCGGCAACACGCAGAACTGTTTTCGACGCCGTCGGCGTTTTGCCCGCGTTCGCTCAAAATGCGTGCGGCGTTGGTGACTGTTGCCGGAGCCTCTGACATAAATAGGCACTTGGTGACGCAGCTAAACGTCGCCTCCCTTCCCTCCCCCCCCCCTCCCCCACGGCCTCTCGCGCGTCGGAAGAAGGCGCGTTCGCTCTACATATATGGTGATTGTAAAGGAGGAAAGAGACGCCTACTTCTGCAGCCCTTAAGCGAGCACGGCAGCAGAACGCGCGTTTGTTCTCCGCCGTGCGTTCACTCCCCGTGAAAGCGCACGCCCCTCGCGCCCTTTCACTCGCACATACAGCGTTCGGCGCGCGGCGACGATTTCATCTCCATTGACGTCATACGGAACCTCACGGCGACGGCGACGGCGACGCCGACGGCAGAAATATGCTTTTGAGTGTCCATATAATTGCTATCGCAATAATAACACGAGCATATTTTGATGAACTCCATCATCATTTGATGCATCGGGAGAAAGCGGATTCCGTACGTCGTCACCGGTAGCTCCTTTCTTAAAGTACGTTGCAAAATGTCCCGCAAGAACACTGCGTCGGAGCAGTCCGGAAGAATGTGCTCTATTGTTTCTGGTTTTCTGCATCGTAAACAGCTGTCTCACCATGCTACAAACAAGCCTTTGTCTTCGAGCCATGGATTAACTGGTAACGTTTTACTGTGAAGTTGAAAGAAAAAAGACTTCGATGATGAGCGTACCGCGGCATCCCTTTTACCCTTTTTAACACATTTGCACCACTTTCTAGGCAAAATTTGGTCCTATGAATTGGTGTGTCGTCGTCGTCGTCGTCGTCGTCGTCGTCGTCGTCGTCGTCGACGCGTCAGCAGCCAGCATCTAAGCAGCAGCAGCGCAGCAGCAAGCAGCAGCAGCAGCAGCAGCGCAGCAGCTGCAGCAGCAGCAGCAGCAGCAGCAGCAGCGCAGCGGCAGCAGCAGCAGCAGCAGCAGCAGCAGCAGCAGCAGCAGCACGCAGCAGCAGCAGCAGCAGCAGGCAGCCAAGGCCGCCTCGTTTAACTGACGTGAACAAATTGGTAAGGCTCGTACACTCCTACGCAGAACCACGAATAAAGACGGCGAATTCCCGGTGCACTTTTTGTATGCTCGTTCTCGATGCGCGGAGGACCTGTAGCACGAAACAAATCTTAGCGACGTGAAAGAGGTTGCATATACCGTTGCTCTCGCGAACATGGAAAGGTCCCTTCCACCAAACTTTTTAGTTTTTTTTCCCTCCAGTTCTGTACATTACTCTTTCCAGAAGTATTTCGTTTCCCGAAAATGTTGCAGCGGTAGCAGCGAGGTACCTTATAGGCGTAGACTTCCACTGTACACTTTCAATTTCAGTGGGAAAGTCTTCCCAACCCCCGTGCAATATTCCTACTGATTTCTGCTATTTAACATTCTTTAGTAGCGTGACCTGCAGTAACCGGCCCTGCTGTGTGTGACTTGTACTGTGTGTTATAGTTTATTCTTTGAGATTTGTCATCTCGCTCTTTCTTTCCTTCCCCTCCTTCCTATTATTCCTTTCTGTGTTTGTCTCCTCCTTTCTGAAGAGTATAGGCAGGCGTTGTGCCCCTTCCGGGGGCAGTTGCCAGCCTGCTCCTCGCTTTCTCTTTCTGGTCAAATGTATCATCATCATCATCATCATCATCATCATCATCATCATCATCATCATCATCATCATCATCATCAGCCTATATTTATGTCCACTGCAGGACGAAGGACTCTCCCTGTGATCTCCAATTACCCCTGTCTTGCGCTAGCTGATTCCAACTTGCGCCTGCAAATTTCCTAACTTCAGCATCCCATCCTGGTTTTCGGCCGTCCTCGACTGCGCTTCCCTTCTCTTAGTATCCATTTTGTAACTCTAATGGTATACCGGTTATCCATCCTACGCATTACATGGCCTGCCCAGCTCCATTTCTTCTGCTTAATGTCAACTAGAATATCGGCTATCTTCGTTTGTTCTCTGATCCACGCCAATCTCTTCCCGTCGCTTAACGTTAGGCCTAACATTTTTTGTTCCATCGCTCTTTGTGTGGTCCTTAACTCGTTCTCGAGCTTCTTTGTTAACCTCCAAGTTTCTGCCCCATATGTTAGCACCAGTAGAATGCAATGATTGTACACTTATCTTTTCAACGACAGTGGTAAGCTCCCAGTCAGGATTTGGCAATGCCTGCCGTATGCACTCCAACCCCATTTTATTCTTCTGTAAATATCTTTCTCATGATCAGGGTCACCTGTGAGTAATTGACCTGGATAAATATACTCCTTTACAGACTAGAGGCTGACTGGCGGTCCTCAATTCTTGTTCCCTTGCCAGGCTGTTTAACATTACCTTTGTCTTCTGCATATTAATAATCAACCCCACTCTTACACTTTCTCGGTTAAGGTCCTCAGTCATTTGCTGTAATTCTTCCCCATTGTTGCTGAATAGGACAAGGTCATCTGCAAACCGAAGGTAGTTGAGATATTCGCCGTTGATCCTCATTATTAAGGCTTCCCAGTCTAAGAGCTTGAACATTTCTAAGCATGCAGTGAATTGCATTGGAGAGATTGTGTCTCCTTGCCTGACCCCTTTCTTGATAGGTATCTTTCTACTTTTCTTGTGGAGAACCAATGTAGCTGTGGAATCTTGGTAGATATTTGCCAAGATATTCACGTATGCCTCCTGTACTCCTTGATTACGCAATGCCTCTATGACTGCTGGTATCTCTACTGAATCAAATGATTTTTTTTATAATCTATGAAAGCCATATAGATAGGTTGATTGCACTCTGCAGATTTCTTTATTACCTGATCGATGACATGGATATGAGCCATCGTAGAATATCCCTTCCTGAAACCAGCCTGTTCTCTTGGTTGGATGAAGCCAAGCGTTGCCCTGATTCTATTGGAAATTATCTTGGTGAGTATTTTATACAATACTGAAAGCAAGCTAATGGGTCTATAATTCTTCAATTCTTTGACATCTCTCTTCTCATGGATGAGTATAATGTTGGCGTTGTTCCAGCTTTCTGGTACACTTGAAGCCGTGAGGCATTGCGTATAAAGGGCCGCAAGCTTTTCAAGCATGATATCTCCTCCATCTTTGATTAAATCGACTGTTATTCCTTCTTCTCCAACAGCTTTTCCCCTGGCGATGTCTTTCAAGGCCCTTCTAACTTCAACACTAGTTATAGAAGGAGCTTCTGTATCCTGTTCATCACTACTTCGAATGAAAGTAGCTTGGCTTCCCAAATGTATACATGTTTTCAAATCAAACAATAATAACACTCCCTGACATTTTACAGAACTTTTTGCCACGACAACCGCTTTAGTGACGCTCTATTTATCGCTGTAAAACACTGCAACGTCATCTGCGTATGCCAGTAGCTTTATTTCACTCGAGCCTACCCTATAACTACGATTTCACTACACGAAAGCACATTTTAAACAAAAAAAAAATGTGGTTGATCCCTCTTATATAGGAATCGGTATAGAACACGAAAGTGAAACGTGTCTTCACAGAAGTAGTGTAATGTTTATTGCACATTGATATATAATGTCTATTGCTGTTTTGTGGCTAAAGCGCCCTTAGGCGTTGATGCACCCACGCTGACGCCTGGTGGCACGTCTCCTCCATCACGACTACCAACGTCGATGACCATGAGCAACCGTCGTGCATATGGAAGCTGCACTACGCTGCACACGCTAGCACAACGCGAAAGACGAAGCACGTAACTGACACACTAATACAACGCGCAAGACAAAGCACGTAACTGAATCGTCACCGAGTCAAATCAGCGCGTACAGCGCGTCGTAATTGCAGCCTCCGCGATCAACTTCAGAAACATTTTCAGAGCTAATTGCGGAGGCCACGCTCCGCTGTGCTGAGTACGGTGAACGCCACCTAGGTGGCGTTGGTAGTGCTTCTTGATGCCAGCGTCCCTTCGAATGCTGGCATCGAGGCGTTGTAGTGCTGAGACCACCGAAGCGTTCACTGTCGGTGCGCGTTAGTGTCATAATGCAGTACTTCTCTTTTCTGCTCGTAGGCGGCGGCACCGCCCCGAGCAAGAGCGCGGGTACACGGAGGAGAGTTAGATATATAAGGCGCGTCTGTGTAGCTCTCTGCAAATGCGTTTGTGGCGCAATGGGTTAAACGCTCGGCGATCTATCGTCGCGGACCGAGAGGTCGTGGGTTCGATTTCCAAATTTTGCATGTTTGTGGAACTTTTTCTTCTGGTTTCTTTCTTTGTATTATGTTCGTGTACATTGTAAGAACGTCATTCCGTATTTCCGTATGACGTATTTCCGTGACGGAAATACGTCAGTGAAGTCTTGGTGGACCCCGGCATAAAACACTTTCGTGTTAAAAGACTCCAGGCATAATGCAAACAGCATTGGCTACAAACGACATCCTTGTCTCAAAGAACATTTGAGTTGTATACTTTCCGATAATGTCTTAATAATTATAATCTCAGAAACTATTTGATCATAGCGCATTTTGACATCTTCTGTCAACATAGATCCAAGATTCACATGTTCAAGTACAAGAAAAAGGATGTTATGCGCGCCACCCTATCCAGATCCAACTGTAATATTGCGATCTTCTCTGAAAAAGGATCACACCACTCAAGGACTGTCCGTGCCACAAGAATGTTAGTCTTATATAACAGACCGTCCTTTTATTCCGCACGTCTTATGTGGTCCTGCTAAAATATGTATGACCGACTGCAGTCGCCTCCCTAAAACTTTTGTGTATATCTTGTACTCCGCATTTGTCAGGCTAATGGGGCGATATGCCCGCACCGAAAGTAGAGTGTGAGGGTCCTGACTCTTCGGTAATAATACCACATGACTCTCACGAAAGGAACGTAGTAGAACTTGCTTCTCATATGCGTCGTTAATTAAATCTTGTAAACTTATTGCCATTTGCTTTTTAAAAACCTTATAAAAAACGGCGCGTAATCCGTCAGGTCCTGGCGATTTACCTACAGCTAACTCATTTATGGCGTGTTCAATTTATGCGACAGTAATAGGCTGCATTAAGGTTCAGCCTTAAATCATCATCCAACTTTGGAAGAAGCCTTAAGACCTCACTATCGAATCATTCCGCATGCTCTCGTTCACTGCCTAACAACTCGCTGCAATGCTCATAAAAAGCCTGCTGAATGTACTGGTTCTCTCTTTTCGATATGTGATGGCTCTTATTTAATTTCGTGAAGCATAGCTCTTATCGTCCGAAAGCGCTCTTTTTGTCAGATTTTCACCGCACCATAATCTTCCTGCGCGCGCACGTATAACCGCACCTCGATATTTCTCTTGATCAACGCTTTCTAACTGAGCTTTTACTTCTTTTGCTTCTTTAATTTCCTTGGCAAAGATACCTGGGCGAGCACCTTCCATAGTTAAATAGAAGTTGGCATTGCAACTCTTTTTCTTTTCTTTTTTTCCTCCCGGCGTAAAGTGCACGACTTTTCCATTGGCATTAACTTAGTTTCCTGCTTAAAACATTCACATGCTTCTGCAATACATTGATGGTCCTTCTCTGAAGCTTCTGACTATTGCGTTTAATTTTCTTAACGAAAACTTCATCATCTAGCAGTTTAGAATTTAACTTCCACAACACGCAATTAAATTTTGCTTTTCTAGGGTCCAACGCAAACATAACTAAACAGTGGTCAATGGACGACACAGATGTGATCTCACAGTTTCTACACATTGCAGTCAAGTCAGCTGCCATATATACCCTATCTAACCGTGCATGGCTGACTCCTTCAAAATGCGTGAACTTATGAATTGCACCATTTCCCATGACACAGCCCACATCTACCGCATTGCCCTCACCGACACTCGTGGATAAAAATTGCGCGCTGGCGTTGTGAACCCGCGGGCCAGCCCTCTGTCCTCATCGTATACTATAGCACGCGCAGTTGAAATCCCCCATCAATAAAATCTTGGTTTCACACTTTCATTGACCTTTAACGCTTTCAAAGAACACCTTGCGCTCACATTCCTTGGTAGGCGCGTAAACACACATCGCTCGCCACTTCACCGCTTCATTTACAAAGTCGCAAGCTATTTGGCGGCCATTAACATCACAGACAACACTTTCAATAACTACCTCCAGAGCACTCCGAACAAAAAGGGTGCACCCACCAACCCTACCTACAGAATGTTATTGAGACACATAATACCGTGGCCTAGAAGCCTCTACCATACGGTCCGTTCCTTCTTCATTTTCCACTTCAGTTTCTTGCCCTGCGATAACGTCAAGATCAGTTTCCATAAGCAGCCTGCTTATAGCTGGTGCTGTTTTCGTTTAAACCCAAGGCGACTTAAGTCGCTGCGTCCTTGGCAGGCGTTTCCGCGGTTGCCTCTGCTTTCTGCACTGTATCGTCCTTTCCATCTTTAACGATGCTGCTGCATCCGTCTAGCATGGCGAGAACTTTCGCCTTAAAATTTCGCGTAACGCCCAACCCGCCGGCCGCTTCCTCAGCATCAGTGGCATCCATCACGTGCTCTTGAATGACGTCATCGGTGTTCGCAGGGCCTGCGATGTTCGCATTCGTCCGCACACACTGGCTCTCATCGTGCCCAAAGCGCCGGCAAAGGGCACAGCGCGGTGCGCGACACTCCCGCCTGATATGTCCTGTGCGGTTGCACTCCAAGCCCAACAGAGCCCTTCCAGGGGTCACGAGAAGTGCCATGCCACCGTTCACAAGAAGAGGACGTAGTTTGATTGTTTTATAGCAGTTACGGGTAGAAAAAGTGTGCGGCGAGGCGACATCTCGCTAATAAACATTAAATTGTGCTGAAAAATACTTCACTGGTCTCTGTCGCTCTTAGGAGTTCACGCTCTGAGGACTTCCCGGCCTCATTGTGGGAAGGACCACTATTGCTTTAGAAAGCTGATAGGGATACTTTGCCTCAATCGAAACGGCCGGGCAAGTTTGCAGATTATCTTCTTGTAGCGTAAAAGCACACGGACGTAGAAGAAGAACGGAGGCACACACAGGCGCTAACTTCCAACAACGATTTTATTTCCGGGACGGACGCCACTTTTATACCCTCAATTTTTTCCTTTCATTCCCCACTTACTTCACAGGCACGTGTCTGCTCAAACGGCACACGATAGTCAAATATTTTAAGATACTTGCAGGCTGAGGCACGATAACAAAGCACACGGTAAAATGATATCATGACAATTGCAGACTAGGCATGGAGAACCATTATGTTTAACGCACGCGCAGGAATTCCAACTCCTTCGTGGATAGTGATAAAGACGATTTGCTAACACAGGTATCACCAGACTTTTCAATGTGAGCGCTTTCAATGACAAGACGAGTTATTTCGCATTTGCTTCTCCCGATAATGACAGTATTGACACGTATACATGTTTATCTTTCACCGGTGGCCGCTTTCCACCGGCTAACAAATGTTAAACGTTATCACTCGGCGCAGGACGCGCCTGTATCGGAAGTTTCTAGAATGTTATCGATGCTTCTTTCCATTGCCTGTTTTCACCGACGCTTCTGTTATCTGATTGCATGACTGACGCGAATTGTCTAGAACTTTCTGGAAGACACGCGGGCATCAGGGATTAATCTAGAACCTTCGATGACTCAGGTATAAAAGCCGACGCGTTTCGCCGCTGATCAGATTTTCGACGATCGCCGACTGTGTTCGCCGCTATCGTTGTGCTTTGAGTGTACCTTGCTTTTGTGGGCACAGGTTCGCCCAATAAACAACCCGTTTCGTCGTACACTGTTTTACGACTGTTTTCTTCAGCGTCACTACTACGTGACATCTGGTGGAGGTGCTTTTGTGTCCATGCAGCGGACGCCCCCGCAAAGCCGCGACCCAAGCCCGAAACCGGAGGACGAGACCAACGTCGCCAAGGACCAGCGAACTAGCCGTAGGCAGCAAGGACTTTTGCCAGAATACGGACTTCTTCCCGAGAAGACCACAGCGATCAAGGCCAAGTCAACGACCACAATGGCAGCCCCAGCGTCCCCCATCCTGCTGCAGCAACCTCGGGAGCCACCGACCTTCCGTGGATCATCAGCTGAAGACCCTGAAACATGGCTGGAGACGTACGAGAGGACCGCGACATTCAACAAATGGAGCGACGATGACAAGCTGCGCCATGTCTATTTTTCGTTGGATGACGCTGCTCGGACATGGTTTGAGAACAGAGAGACCACCCTGGTGACTTGGGACCTATTTCGCGAGAACTTCGTGAGGACCTTCACGAATGTCGTGCGAAAAGAAAGGGCCGAAGTTTTATTAGAAACCAGAGTGCAATTGCCCAACGAGAACATCGCAATCTTCACGGAGGAGATGACTCGCCTCTTCCGCCACGCCGACCCCGATATGTCCGAGGAAAAGAAAGTTCGGTTCTTGATGCGGGGTGTCAAAGAGCAACTGTTCACCGGATTGATGCGCAACCCGCCCAAGACTGTCGCCGAATTTCTTTCCGAGGCCACAACGATCGAGAAGACGCTTGAAATGCGCGCCAAGCAATACAACCGCCGTGCCCTGACCAATTACGCCGATACTCAAGCGCTAGGCGCCGACGACCTGCGCGACACCATCAGAGCAGTCGTTCGCGAGGAGCTGCAGAAGCTCTTTCCCAGGTCGCAGCCTCAAGTGGCATCTATCGCCGACGTCGTCAAAGAAGAAGTTCAGCGCTCACTTGGAGTTCCTGATGTGCAGCCGCAATCGCCGCAACCCCAGCCGGAAGCGCTGACTTACGCCGCCGTTGCCCGTCGTCAAGGCCCTCCTTCACGCTCGCACCAGGGCCCCATAACGCCGCAGTTCCGTCGCTCACCGCCGCCGCCGCAGCCAGCACGCCCGCCCGTCACCCAGCGCAGCTACCCGAGAAAGACGGACATTTGGCGCGCCCCCGACCACCGCCCGCTCTGCTATCACTGCGGGGAAGCCGGCCATGTCTACCGCCGATGCCCATACCGCGAGATGGGCCTACGAGGGTTCGCCGTCAACGCGCCACGTCCACAGCTTGGCGAGCGACCACGTGACATCGCCGACTACCTTGCCGGAGCCCAGTGGCAACCACGACGACCCTCACGCTCGCCGTCACCAGGCCGCTACATCTCGCCGCATCGCCGCCTGTATGCCGGCCACACCCGGGGCCGATCTCCCAGCCCATACCCGGGAAACTAAAAGCAGCAACCGATGGAGGTGCGGTTGCTGTACGACGCAATGCCGAAGATCCTCCGCCGCCGACGACGACGACGATACGCGAATCATCACGACGAGATATCAGCACGCCGCCTAGCAACAGCCTTGACAACACATCGCCGCCGAACGAAGACCTTCCGACGCGACGTAGCAGCAGCAGAGCAAGCCGACGCAGCCGTGATCCGACGCCACGAATCAACCGCAACGCCAGACGCCGGTCTACCGATCTAGACGTGCTCATCGATGGTCATAACGTCACCGCTCTCGTCGACACTGGCGCCGACTATTCAGTTTTCAGTGGCGCGTTCGCCGCCAAGCTAAAGAAGGTGAAGACGGCCTGGCAAGGACCCGATATACGGACAGCGGGAGGTCACCTAATAACGCCGGCTGGAATCTGCACAGCGCGAGTCACGGTAAACAACCGCACTTACCCGGCGAGCTTCGTAATCATGCCGCACTACTCCAGGGACGTCATCCTAGGCATGGACTTTCTAAACCAACATGGTGCAGTAATCGACTTAAGGTCCAAGTCGATAACGCTTTCAACACACAAAGCGATACCGCCGGATACAAGCATCAGTTACCATGCCTTGAATGTGCTTGAAGAACAAGTCACCGTTCCGCCTCGCTCAAGCGTAATGATTTCCGTCGGTACCGAAGTGTCTGCAGACATGGAGGGCGTCATCGAGGGCGATCATCACTTACTGCTCGACCGTGAAATTTGCGTCGCTAGAGGCATAGGTGAACTACGCGAAGGGAAAGCAAGAGAGATGCTCACGAACTTCAGCCACGAATATAAGCACATTAACAAAGGCACCACGGTCGCCTACATCGACGAAATAGTACAAGCCAGCAGTGCTTTCGCCTTCACGGATTCCAGTGCACCTTCAACGACGACTGTAGTACCTGAACCGACTTTCGACGTCAATCAGAACCTTCCCAATCATAAGAAACAACAGCTAAAAGCTCTGCTCCTGCAATACAAGGACTGCTTCTCGTCGTCGTCAAAAGTTCGACAAACCCCTGTCGCCAAGCACCGCATTATAACCGACGAATGTGTCCGCCCACTCCGTCAGAGCCCGTACCGAGTTTCGGCGCGCGAACGCGAGGCCATAAGGCAACAAGTCGACGAAATGCTACGCGACGACATCATCCAGCCGTCCAAGAGTCCGTGGGCGTCCCCCGTGGTGTTAGTGAAGAAGAAGGATGGAACCCTACGTTTCTGCGTCGATTATCGTCGGCTCAACAAGATCACGAAGAAGGACGTATACCCCCTCCCACGGATTGACGACGCCTTGGATCGACTCTACAACGCAAAGTATTTTTCGTCGATGGACCTCAAAACCGGCTACTGGCAAATCGAAGTCGACGAGAGGGACCGGGAGAAGACTGCCTTTATAACACCAGACGGACTGTTCGAGTTCAAGGTCATGCCGTTTGGTCTTTGCTCGGCACCTGCGACTTTCCAGCGCGTGATGGATACAGTACTGGCAGGCTTGAAGTGGCAGACTTGCCTCGTCTATTTGGACGACGTCGTTGTGTTTGCCTCAAGCTTCGAAGAACACCTGCGGCGCCTTGAAACAGTTCTTCAAGCAATCAAAACCTCCGGACTCACGTTAAAGCCCGAAAAGTGCCGCTTCGCATATGATGAGCTCTTGTTTTTGGGCCACGTCATCAACAAGTCTGGAGTGCGCCCCGACCCTCAGAAAACTGCGGCCATCTCCAACTTTCCTCCGCCCGCTGACAAGAAGTCAGTGCGTAGATTTCTTGGACTGTGCGCCTATTACAGGCGCTTCGTCAAGAATTTTTCACGGATCGCTGAGCCACTGACGTATCTCACGAAGGCCGACGTCGAGTTCAAGTGGGAGACGCCGCAAGTCGAAGCATTCGAAGAACTGAAGCGACGCCTGCAATCGCCGCCAATACTTGCGCATTTCGACGAAAACGCCGATACCGAAGTCCACACCGACGCAAGCAGCGTAGGACTCGGCGCCGTGCTTGTGCAGAGGACTGACGGACTAGAAAGGGTTGTAAGTTACGCTAGCCGGTCGCTATCGAAGGCGGAAGCAAATTATTCCACAACAGAAAAGGAGTGCCTCGCCATCATCTGGGCTACATCAAAGTTTCGCCCCTACCTCTATGGCAGGCCCTTTAAAGTTGTGAGCGACCACCACGCCTTGTGTTGGCTAGCTAACTTGAAGGATCCTTCAGGTCGCCTCGCACGCTGGAGCCTGAGACTTCAAGCATTCGACATCACCGTCGTTTACAAGTCCGGGCGAAAGCACTCTGACGCCGATTGTTTGTCTCGCGCCCCCGTCGAACCGCCGCCACAAGACGACCAGGATGACGACACTTTCTTGGGACCCATCAGTGCCGACGAATTCGCCGAACAACAACGAGCCGACCCGGAACTAAGGAGCCTTGTAGACTACCTGGAAGGCAAGACCGTCATTGTGCCGAAGGTGTTCAGGCGAGGATTGGCGTCGTTTTTCTTGCAAAACGACATTCTCCTAAAGAAGAACTTCTCGCCTCTCCGAGCCAACTACCTCCTCGTGGTACCCTCAGCATTGCGTCCAGAGGTTCTGCAAGCTCTCCATGACGACACAACGGCTGGACACCTCGGTTTTTCCCGCACGCTCGCGAGGATACAAGAAAAATACTACTGGCCTCGCCTCTCTGCCGACGTCGCTCATTACGTAAGGACATGCCGAGACTGTCAGCGACGCAAAACACCGCCGACAAGGCCAGCCGGACTTCTACAGCCGATCGAGCCACCTCGCCGACCGTTCCAGCAGATTGGGATGGACTTACTGGGGCCTTTTCCGACGTCGACGTCCGGGAATAAATGGATCGTCGTAGCTACGGACTACCTCACCCGCTACGCCGAAACAAAAGCCTTGCCCAAAGGCAGTGCTGCCGAGGTAGCCGGATTCTTCGTTGAGAACATCCTCCTGCGTCACGGTGCCCCAGAAGTCCTCATCACCGACAGAGGTACTGCCTTTACGGCAGAACTAACTCAAGCCATCCTGCGATACAGCCACACAAGCCATCGCCGGACCACCGCCTACCACCCGCAGACGAATGGCCTCACCGAGCGCCTAAATAAGACCATCGCCGACATGCTGGCAATGTACGTCGACGTCGAACACAAGACGTGGGATGCCATCCTTCCGTACGTGACCTTCGCATACAACACGGCCGTGCAAGAAACGACGCACATGACGCCGTTCAACCTGGTCTACGGAAGGAACCCAGCAACGACGCTTGACGCTATGCTACCAGACGTCGCTGACGAAGAAAATCTCGACGTTGCCACTTATTTGCAGCGTGCCGAAGAAGGTCGACAGCTCGCCCGCCTGCGCATCAAGAACCAGCAGAGGACCGACAGCCGACACTACAATCTACGACGACGCTACGTCGAGTACCAGCCCGGCGACCGTGTTTGGGTCTGGACTCCGATTCGCAGACGAGGACTTAGCGAGAAACTGCTGCGTCGCTATTTTGGACCCTACAAGATTATCCGACGTATTGGCGCACTGGACTATGAGGTCGTGCCAGACGGCATTTCGCAATCACAGTGTCGCCGGGCACGACCTGAAGTCATCCATGTGGTGCGTCTTAAACCTTTCTACGCCCGCTGACGAACTTAGGTACTTTGTTACTTTATTTTTTTTCTTTATTACGCGTGGTTTTGTTTATATACGCTTTCATATTTGTTTGTAGCATCGGGACGATGCTTTTTAAGGGGAGGGTATTGACACGTATACATGTTTATCTTTCACCGGTGGCCGCTTTCCACCGGCTAACAAATGTTAAACGTTATCACTCGGCGCAGGATGCGCCTGTATCGGAAGTTTCTAGAATGTTATCGATGATTCTTTCCATTGCCTGTTTTCACCGACGCTTCTGTTATCTGATTGCATGACTGACGCGAATTGTCTAGAACTTTCTGGAAGACACGCGGGCATCAGGGATTAATCTAGAACCTTCGATGACTCAGGTATAAAAGCCGACGCGTTTCGCCGCTGATCAGATTTTCGACGATCGCCGACTGTGTTCGCCGCTATCGTTGTGCTTTGAGTGTACCTTGCTTTTGTGGGCACAGGTTCGCCCAATAAACAACCCGTTTCGTCGTACACTGTTTTACGACTGTTTTCTTCAGCGTCACTACTACGTGACAGTATCTTCAAAGCGGGGCTCCCCGCAACCGCACTTGTGACAATGACTTGCGAGGAAGCCATCCGCCACAGGCTTGTTGAGATTATTGGCATGTTCTCTAAGCCTATCGTTGACGCATCTGCCGGTTTGGCCAATATAACTCCTTCCACATTGCAAGGGTATTCTGTAAATAACACATTTCCTGCAGTTAACGTACTTTTTTCTATGCTGCTTTTCACACGCGTCCTTTTTTGTACCATATGGTCTTGTTTTTCACATATATGCTGATAAGCTTATTTGGAGCTGAGAACACGACGTCGACCTTCCCGCGACGTCCTATCTTCTTCAGGTTATGCGATAGGCGGTGAATGTAAGGAATTACGGCGAAATGTTTCTTTTTACCAGACTCGGCGCTGGCTGTCGCCAAGGAACAATGCTCTTTTGACTGCGTTGCTCTGAGCAAGGCTTCGGAAATTGACAAGATCACATGGTTGGGAAACCCAGCCTCATTCAAACGCACTATCTGTTGTTGAAAACTGGAGGACATCAAATGAGGGCACGACTTCTTCAGAGCATTACTCAAACACATTTTTGCTATGCCTCTTTTAATAAGCTTACAATGGGCGGAACTGTATGATAAAAGAGCTTTGTTGGATGGATGGAATAACTTTATTGTAAGGTCCTGCGGGCTACGGGGCGCAAGGAAGAGCTTTGTTGGCTCTAGGTTGATAACACCAGCATAAGTGATCGTCAAACAGCACAAATTTTAGATCGAGAAAGCGAATATTCCTGTCTATTGGCATTTCGAAGGTCACATCAAGGGGACTAAGACATTCAGAGATTATGCTTGTAACACCCTCACACTCTTTTTGAAAACACTCAGTGGTGCAGTCAAGAAACACAAGAAAATCATCGACATACCGGAACGCTCTGCAGACTGACGTTCTCCTAAGTTTCTCAGCCAACACTCTGTCTAGTTTTGCAAGATACAATTTACTCAGAACAGGTGCCAACGACAGGTGCCAACGATAGGCTTAGAGAACATGCCAATACTGTCAACAAACCTTTGGCGGATGGCTTCCTCGCAAGTCATTGTCACAAGTGCGGTTGCGGGGAGCCCCGCTTTGAAGATACTGTCATTATCGGGAGAAGCAAATGCGAAATAACTCGTCTTATCATTGAAAGCGCTCACATTGAAAAGTCTGGTGATACCTGTGTTAGCAAATCGTCTTTGTCACTATCCACGAAGGAGTTGGAATTCCTGCGCGTGCGTTAAACATAATGGTTCTCCACGCCTAGTCTGCAATTGTCATTATGTCATTTTACCGTGTGCTTTGTTATCGTGCCTCAGCCTGCAAGTATCTTAGAATATTTGACTATCATGTACCGTGTGAGGAGACACGTGCCTGTGAAGTAAGTGGGGAATGAAAGGAAAAATTGAGGGTATAAAAGTAGCGTCCGTCCCGGAAATAAAATCGTTGTTGGAAGTTAGCGCCTGTGTGTGTCTCCGTTCTTCTTCTACGCCCGTGTGCTTTTGCGCTACAAGAAGATAATCTGCAAACATGTTATACCAACAAGCCCAAATGTCTACACTGATGCCGGGCAAGCAGTACATCGTGCTCCAAGGTCTGCATACATTACCTTTAAATCAAGTCATGCACCTATACTGCGCCGAGCATTCACACTGCAACCCGCCTTGTTTCGAGCGAGCTGGAAGTGAGCCTCGTAGTTCGACTCAAGGTGGCGGCAGGGATCTTCCCTTCCGCTTGCCGGACGGTCAAGCGAGTACGTACAACGTGCCTATGTGGACAAAACAGAAAATACAAAAAGTAACGAAAGTAAAGAAAAGGAGGAGAACAGGAGGAAGACCGGAGATAACAAAAGGAGATAGCAAAATGCAAGCACGTGCAGAGCAGCTTTCGTGCAGGAAGTCGGGGAGGCCGTTCCGCTTGGTAACATGTCGCGGCGGTGGCGCTATAGAGCTGCCGCATGCAGTCGGCGCGCGATCGTCTACGCCCTGCAAAGCGATAACAAAAAACAAAGGAAGGGAACGTCATAAATGAAAGAAGGCAGAGAAAGAAAACAGGCCGCGAGAAATGGCGAAAGTAAGGCAGCAGTGTGGAGAGAGAGGACCGTAGCGACAGGTGCGTCGGCTCTGCACGGGCGAAGGGCGTTGTGCTCCGCGCGGAGATCGCGGGCTAGTTGCCGGAAGCTCGACCCCCACCGAGCCTCACCTTGCGGACCGCAGCCGCTCTCGAGCCGGCTCCTGCTGCGTCCTTCTTCTCGTCCTCGCCGAATTTCTAAGTCACCGCAGTTCGATCCTTTGTCTTCGCGGCCCCTCCTTATCAGTCACGCGTTCTGGAAGGAGATGTGACGAGCGAAAAATTCCTTGGACGATGCTACAGGGGGTGGGGGAGGGCGAATTGACGCCATCGATGCTGCCATATTAACGCTATGGGCCCCGCGTCGCAGAAAATCCGGCGTCGGCGTAAGCCCCGGCGTCATTGGCGGAAATAATCGTGCCGAACCACATCATCCCGAACCACCCCGACTGGGCAGGCCCTATGCGTGGCGCAAGGCGTTAGTGAACAAAAATTGAATTTCTCAAAGTAAAACCTGTCAGAAAAACTGTAAAGTACGACTTAACCACAACCTACGGACGTGATAGCGTCGGATTGTAATTTGAATATACGAGAAAAAAAGCCTGATAAGCAGCCAGGGATCTTTGAACGATATCGCGTTCCACTCTTAAAGGCGAAGCTTAAGCGGTCTCCAAATATTGTTCTACAGCCAGCACGGTGAAAAGCCGCGCCGTATCTCTATCCCCGTATCTCCAGCAGCGCAGTGGAAGATGTGAATATAGACAGAAAAATAGCATACTTCACACTTATGCCATATATTCCCGTGACGTCACGTTCGCCATCTTGTCCTGTTCATAGCTTCCGCTGTGCTACTGGCGGTAAAGATAAAAAAGACAAAGCACGGCTTTTTGCCGCGTTAGCTGTAGAACAATATATGGTGGTGCATACCCCAGAGAGGCATGTCAATGAAGACTAAAAAAGATGGCTGACTAATGGAGTAGCACACGAGGAATAAGGATTATAAACAGGGATAAGGTGCCTCAGAAAGGCTGGCCAGCCTTTCTGAGGCACCTTATCCCTGTTTATAATCCTTATTCCTCGTGTCAATGAAGACTAGTAAGATTTGCCTGGCGTGCCACTTTAGGTGGATGCGACGATAAATGAAACTATATGCGTTGGACACAACGCAGACACATGACACCCAACATACATAAGTATCTCGCTGGCATCATGTACCTTGCAGAAAAGCCAAAGGTGCCTTTGCAGCGCGGGGATGCACAAGTGGCACTATAGTCCCCGGTACAAGCACATGCCGCAGCTCAAGGTATACGATCTCTGATGCACATTCGGTGCCCAAAGTTTAGGACAATCCCTTCAAGTATGAAGATGCTGCAGTAGCAGGTTAGGAGTTCTCTTTCCTCTCGCACATTATAGGCAGGGCATAAATGGCAGGGCAGCAGGCTAGTGCTGAAGGTGTCCTCGAACTTATGTTTTGGCCACGCACTTACACATTCACCCACTTCACAAAAGGTGTTCGCTACCATTGGACATTAAATTGTACGGTTAAACGCACTTGTCCATGTGCGAACCGGCACTGCGCGGTAAAAATAATGCATGGAGCTCTGGCTATTCTTATACAGTCATATGTATGTCAACTTCAGTGAGTTCTTCTCACTTTATGAGGGAGTGCGTTTACATTGCCTTATCCCGACAAAAGTGAACGTATTCCTTTGGGGGAGAAAATGGATGAACAAGTATAGTATCGAGAATTCTCTGAAAGGGAGTTAAAAATAATACATTTGACACTAGCATAAAACAGTGAAAATGGGAGAAAAAGATAGGGAGGTCTACAAGGCGCACGTCCGGTTTGCTACCCTGCGCAGGGGAAAGCGCGTTAAGCGATGAAAAAAGAAGAAGCATAAGATACTGAGTGCACTATAAATGTACAGCCGGCTGCACAGGATGCTCCAAACCAGGTTCTGTATTCTTCTTGAACAATCATTCTCGCTGACGTCACTTTCAGTAGACGCCCCGACTCAGGAAACGTATACGTCGAAGCACAGCTCGAATGCTTCCAAGTATAGTTCTCGAATGTACTGGTAAGACGCCCGTCGCTCCAACAAGGCATCGCTCTGGATGCTATACGCCACGGAAATGTGGAATCGTCCTCGAAAGTGACCAATCGAAATTGGCACCCGCTCAACTGCTTGCCCTCTGGGCTGTAGAGGACGCTCGGATGCTCAGTTTTGGTGCAGGCCGATCTGAGCTTTGCAGGCTTATAGCATATCTATTTACCAGGTGTTTCTTATCAGGAACACAGCTTCTCCACGTAGACTGCACGTTACCGTTAGGGTCCGCCAGACAAGTTTGATCTAACGACGGGCGCACAGTTTGGAAAACTATGAGTTGCGCCAAACATATGTCTCAACCAAGTCTGGTCACAAGTCAGGTGCGCCTCTCAGCATAGGGCGTTGGGAATGTTCGCCCGACTGCAGGGCGCTGCTGGCTACGGAGCTAACCTGCAGCGCTAGAAGTAGCCATATATACTGAAGCGCGGTTAAGGAAAAGTCGCAACACTTTCCCCACGGACGACTGTGCTGGCCTTAGTTCATTTAATTTTGTATTCGGACAGCATGACATTCCGAGAGGACTTATACATAGTTGGTATATATCTTCGCTGCACTGCACGCGGTCACAGATAACTGAGGGGCGACAATGAGTGGGTAACCTGAATGTGACTCAAGCCAAATGGCAACGGATCGTAAATATAGCTCAGTTCGTCGCAACCGTCAGAACAACTAGGTGAGGTTAGGTTAAGTAACGTGCGGGTGTCCGTAAACACTCTGCTTTTGTTTCAGCGCCTACTTAAAGGGCGCGTCACACAAGAGCCGCAGCGACGTCCACAAAGAAGCTACCCAAAAGCACCGTGAATCGCCGCTTTCGACAAGAAACTTCCAGGAAGGCAGCGGAAGAACCACACGCGTTTCTACGCAGGTAGTCAGGCGACGGAGAAGGAATCCTTGCGAAATGGGCTTTCTTTTTCTCAGTTTCTTTCTTTTTTATATCTCTCTTCATTCGGCAGCCATTTTTGGCAAGGAATAATGCCTTCTGGAAACACACGGGGCCTGCAGCGCCGCGCGGCGGACTGTAGCGTCACTATATATCGCCGCTTTCTTTCTTTGTTTCTGTCTGGCGGCCGTTTTATTATTTATCCTGCGCCGTAGCCTTCCGCGCCGCCGTCTTTGTCCTTCGGGGGCGGTGCGGGGTCCCCGCGGAGGCTTGTTTCGCCGTGGCGCGCCGGCGATGATTTATTAGCGCCAGCGTCGAAGGAAGGCAGCGGCCGGCGCGCCGTCGTGCGGGCACCAGCGGCGGCGCGGTGCGCGAGCACGCGATTTCAGAATTAGGGACGAGTGCTCGACTCGCCCCCCTCCTCCTTCGTGGTGAGGCTAGAGAGCCTCTCAGCACCGTCGTCTTCCCTCGTGCGCACGCTCTCCAACACCGATTTTGGTGCGCTTCTGCGTGCGTGCGCGTACTGCATGCTATGCGTTTGTGTGTGTGCATACGATGCTTTTGCTTGTGTGTGTGTGTGTCGCGTTTCTTCCAGGCTCCGTATGTTTGTGTTTGTCCATGCGTGTGCTCGTACGCATGTGTCTTGGGTATATGCGTATGATATTGTGGGCTTGGTGCCAGCTTGGGCTGATTCATGTGTGTGTGTGTGTGTGTGTGTGTTGGTCGCCGTAGTTTGTGTTTGTTAGTACACCTGTGCGTACACGCGTTCATTGTGTTTGCGTACATGTGTATGCACTTGTGGGATTGTACAACAGCTTGTGTTCGTTCGTGTGTGTTCGGTGATCGAGCTGTAAGTGCACGTGCTTTCACGTTTGCATGACTATATCAAGATTATCACCATTGATTGCGCCCAAGCACGTGCTTGTAAGGACACTGTGTACTCTTGAAAAGGCATGGCGACGTTAGGATGTGAAGCCGCGGCTGCTCCACAATTCTGGCTTACTAAAGGTGTGCCTAGTGCGTGTCTGATTGCACACGTCACCTGGTCACAGAGACGCGCTCGTACCACTAACGCTCGCGCGTTCGTCGTCGTCTTCTTCCACAGCTGGCGAAAACACTGCTGCTGGCTCTATTTTGAAAGCGATCATCTTACGCGAAGGAGGGACGAACAGTTTTCTGGTTGGGTAACCATAGAAATGCTTACGCACTTAAAAAGGCTGGGGAGCTAGCTGAACAAGGCTCCGCATGAGGAATATGTTAAGTTCGGCAAAACTTGTAAGTCACAATTCTGGAACCAGAAAGCCTGAAAGGGCACATAAACAAAAGACTGCAGGCGATGCCACTTAGCTTTACGTATATGCTAGCAACCCACGACATCCTAAATTTTGACAGCGTGTGCTCCGTGCTAATGAACTGGTTACCGAAATAGAGAGGAAAGAAAGATGGTGGGATGAGAGTCGGCAACGACTGAACCTGTCGGTGCCGTGTGGACATTTCCTGCATAAGAAGAGCTCGGGTGCGCAAAACTACCACAATTTCCATGACCTCATACTAACGTCAACGACGGCCTTTGGTTGGACAGACGCCACCTAGATAGCACAAGGCCTCTGCGCTCCGATCCATGACGTCATGCTACCTCGCCCGACTGCCATAGAATCTAATGGGGATCCTCCCGAGTAAGAAGCACTGATTTTGACGTCACCACTATCGTCATTCCGGGCTTGGCAATGAAAATTTCAGGTCTACATTATGTCGCAAAGCAGAGTTCACAGGCCTTGTGCGACCTATAGATGGCTTTGGTTGGGTGCGAACTTCAAGAAAACATTCGACTTTCATTTTCTGCATTAATGATCAACATTTATTTATGCACCATAGAAATAACGTTAGAGTTGAGCCTCTATTGCTTTAACCATGGTATATATAATGCGGACGGTGCATGATTCAGTTGCACTCGGGAACGAAGCACTAATATTGTTGAAGAAAGGTGCTTGAAAGATGCACTCGGTGCATCACATTTTGGGCTCGTAATTCAAAGCTCCCAGAGACAAAAGCTTTTGGAGGAGGAGGAGGAAGGAGGAATATACGGAAAGACAGGGAGGTTAGCCAGTTCTCAGACCGGCTGGCTACCCTGTGCTGGTGAAAGGGTGCAAGGGGAATAAAAGATAATAGAAAAGAGATGTAAAAAAATAAAGAGCAAAAACATGGAGAATACTGCACTGCTTAAAGTCTTTCTCTGAGACCAGTTCTACGCAAGAAGCGCAACAACGCTTTCAAAGCCTTCTGTGCTGAGGACGGTCTCGGCCAGTGTCCCCGGACCTTTTCCTCCGACAAAGGGCGTTTATCAAGTCTATATAATACTCTTGAAAGTTTTTTCCTGGGCGCACTGAAGCGGGGACGCTCACAGTGAAGGTGATTGATTGCTTCCTCGCAGCTGCAGTTATCGCATGTACGGTTGTTGGCCATTCCGATCCGAAATGAGTAAGCATTCGCGAAGGCCACGCCAAGCCACAAGCGGCACAGAAGCGTCTCCTCAGCGCTAGATATTCCCGACGGAAGACGGAGCTGTACATTCGGATCCAAGTTGTGGAGACGAGCGTTGGTGAATTCCGTCGAGTTCCACTGTGCAAATGTAAGTTCACGTGCGAGTGTACGAAGCCCTGTAGCTGCGTCTGTTCTGGGTAGCGGTATAGCTGCACAGTGGAGGCCATCTTGAGGAGATCGAGCGACTTCATCTGAGCGGTCGTTGTCGCAGATACCGCAATGGCCCGGTATCCACTGATACGATATGTCATGTTTTTATTGCGATAGCAATTATATGGACACTTCAACCGGATTTCTGCCGTCGGCGTCGCCGTAGCCGTCGCCGTTGCCGTCGCCGTGAGGTTCCGTATAGATAAAATCTTCGCCGCGCGCCGTATGCCCGAGCGGAAGCGTGCGGGGACGCGCGCTATCACGGAGAGCGAACGCACTCAATCTCCCACGCGCAAGCAAGGAAGCGGAAAGCCAGCGCCGGAGGGAGCGGGGGGGGGGCACATTTACTCTGCCAACAACCGCGTTCGTCGCTCGCCCGCACAGTCTCTTATCTCTCCCACGCGCAAGCAAGGAAGCGGGAAGCCAGCGCCGGAGGGAGCGGGGGGGGGGGGGGGGGGAGGGAGCGCACTTCTCTGCCAACAAACGCGCTCGTTACTCGACCGCACCGTCTCTTATCTCCACACGGCTCTGACCTTTATGCGCTGTGCATTCGCCGCTCAGTTTCCGTTGAAGCGATAGACCGCACGTATATTCGCCGCTGCGGCGTATCCGCTTGCTGCCAGAGTTTTGACGGTCGTTGTCTGCAGTCATTCAGTGTGATCTATTCATGTTTGTTTGTGCGCGCTCACACCACGCTTGTTAATTCAGTTCGTAATAGTCGGGCCACATTTTCCAACGCACGCTACACATGCAATGCTGCCCGGATGGGCAGTGCAGCGCTACAGGTGTGTCCCTTCGCACGCGCTGCCCACGGGAAGCGCTTCTCATCAACACCACCGTTTCACACGCGCCTTCTCGTGGTCATCGAGTCTCTCTTCATGTCGGTCTACTTACGCCGCAGCACACCTGCTTACTTAATCAGCTCATGTTTACTACAATTCATATTGCTACCAAAGCCGCTCACCTTACTTCGTGTGACATTGCTGTGTTGCTATCGCATTCATTGCTTCGCCCTTAGGGCGAAACTGTGACATTTTTTTCTCTATTGCGTGGTGATGAAAAAGTATTATGTCAGCTGCCGACTAATTGTTCATTAGGTCCATGACGAAATGTCGACATAATGCACTGGAGAGCGGCCTTGAAGTCGGAGAAGATTGACCATGCCTGAGACGGTTCTTCAATTAAGAACTCTAGAGCAGCGTGGAGGGCGGCGAGTTCTGCAGCCGTCGATAATGTAAAATGGGTTGTCTGTAATTTTGTGGTGACGGACTTCGCGGGAACAACCACTGCTCCTGCTGAGCTTGCAGAAGAAACTGAACCATCCGTGTAAATGTTAAGGCGTCCGCTGTGTTTCTCATGCAGGAACAGCAGGGTGGCTTGTTGTAGGGCGAAATATGACGACTGCGTTTTCTTTTGGATTTCAGGAATGGTTAGGAGGGCTTCGAGGGGATGTAGGCACCACAGCGGCAATGGTGGTCTCGCTGCAGGCGTGAAGTTCGAGGGAAGCACTGCACGACGCGAAGCAATAATATTGCTGAACGCAGATTGTGGCCAAGAAGTAGGAAGTGAGGCGAGGTGGTGTGATGGAATCTGGGAGAAATGCCTGACGTGTATTCTTAAGGTTTCAACGCGAATGTGCAATGATGCGTTGTTGTACCATCTTCTGTCTGTGCAAAGAAGGTTCTGCCATTCAGATAACTGCAAATCCATTGGTAGACACTTGGCCCCAATCCAATGTTCCCCAATGCATCCAGAATAGATTCATGCGATACATTGTCGTATGCGCCTTTCACGTTCAAGAACATCGCCGCAGATAATTTCTTTACACTTTTTTGTTGCTGTACAGACGAGACAAGGTCAATCACGTTATCTATAGAAGACCGTTCACGCCGAAAGCCGGTCATAGCATCAGGGTATATCTCGTTATGCTTCAGGTACCACTCTAGGCGAGTCAGTACCATCCTCTCCATCACCTTTCAAGAACAGTTGGCAAGTGCGATGGGGCGATAGGAGGCCAGGAACAGGGAAGATTTACCTGACTTGAGCAGACGAACCAGGAGGCTGGACTTACACGAAGGAGGAACCAATCCCTTGCGCCACGAGTCGTTGTATACGGTTAGAAGGGCACGCCGAGCTGTTTGACCGAGGGGACACAGGGCCATGTAGGTGACACCGTCAGGTCCAGGTGATGAGGAACGTTTGCATGCTGCCAGAGCTGTTTAAAGTTCCTGTGCAGTGAACAGATTGACCATCTGGGGATATCTTGACATCGGCGCGTTTCTTGGATTACTCGCGGTGAACGTGGACCCCTTACGTTACGGACAAAAGTCTGTGTGGATCTTATCGCGGACCCTTCTCAAGTAGTCTACCCGCCGTGGTCGTGGTTTCGATCCTGGCCTAAGCGCGGACGCATTTCAATGAGGACACTACGCAAAAGCGCTCTTGTACTTAGATCCAGGTGCCTGATAAAAAGCCCCATGAGGTATTAATTAATCTAGAGATCCCCACTACGGCGTGCCTCATAATTAGACCATAGTTTCGGAACGAAACACCTCCCCCCCCCTTTTTTTTTTCATATGGTGGGTATATTAGGGCCACACAAAAAGATCCTAAACGCTCGGCTAAGTGAACATCGCAGCAATGTCGGAGGCTTTCTTGACATTCAGTACAAATTGTGCGGCTGTCGACCATTCCTTCATAGAAGTATTGCCCGGAAAAGTCGTAACAAGCTAATATGAGAAATTATTGCAACGAAAATGATAACTATAGATATAGGCTTGGTGTACTTTGTGCGTTAAAGGCATCAATCGTGCTTATTAGAAAAATAAAAAAAGAAAATTTTTGAGAAAAATGAAATGTGCATGCCGTGAGTACGCGCTGAGAATCTATTACGTAGCGAGTTTTCCGTCAATAAACGATCAGCTGTAAGACGGCGCTACGTGTGTCCCCACCTGTCTCTCCCCCTCTTTTGTCCTTGTTTATCGTGCACCACGAATATGAAGTCAAGAGAGAGAGGGAGAGAGAAAAAACTTTATTGTAGTCAACGTATGTACCAACTCGAACAAGCCTCCTCACGTGCTTTGCGTGCGTGAAGCGTATACGTGTATTACAATTTTCATAACTTCGCAAATATGAGTCACATGCTCAAAAACTGTGCGTTCGTATTTCTTTCTTTCTTTCTTTCTTTCTTTCTTTCTTTCTTTCTTTCTTTCTTCTTTCTTTCTTTCTTTCTTTCCTTATTTATTTATTCATTTATTTAAATTTTCCCCGGTACGAATGGCAACAAACGGGAAGAAGAAAAAATGCAGGCCTTGCCGAAGCTGCCCAGAACACTGGGTTTGTGCCATTGTAAAAGGAAAACAAAACAAGACAAAGACAGAGCCGCCCAGAAACCGAAACGAAACGAAGCCGCCGAGGTGTGGCTGCAGGCCGGCTCGTTCGCAAGTTACAGCGCTCTCTCTGCAGCGGCGTCGCGTTAACGAGGCGTGTGACCGATGACCGGGCGATATGGACCTCGGCCGCGAGGCAAGTTCGCTCCCGGCTGCACGGCCAATTGAACACGTAAGGGGCTTCCCCCTCCTACATTCAATCCTCCATCTCTTCCTGCGACGCGTTCTCCCCCGCAACGCACAGAAGCTAGACACATATGCTGTGTAACTCGAACTGGCCGCCCGTTTGTTTTTTGTTTTTTTTTCATTGCTTAAGCAGGAGGAATGGGATTTGTAACCGTCTCGCCTATTGGTGGACACGTGAAATGTTGTTGTTGTGGTTGTTGTGGCTTTTGTTGTTGTGGTTTTTTGTTGTTTGTTGTCGTCGTCGTCATCGTCGTCGTCGTCACATCACCACATGTCTCATATCCACGAGGACGGTCGACCAGCCTGAACTGTTGTAGTTGTTATTTCGTCCCATGGCTCAACCTGCTATATTGTCCAAGAATATGGTGGATAAAGCACAATGAATAATAGATTTCAGGTTTAAAGGGAAAAAAATGCAGCCTTGCAGAAAGGTAAATGACCACGAGAAAGAATAAACTGCGTGCTACGGGCACCACTAGTCCCACGGTCAGGGAAAGAAGAGAGAGAGAGAGAGAAGGAACACTACGAGAGAAGAACGACAGTGAAGGGAGAGCGAAACCGAATACGCTCGCAACCACGCAGACACACATTTGTGGCATGAGAAGAACAATGACGGGAGTAATACACAGAGGTCTCGGCAAACTTTGGCGAAGCTGTTAAAGAAAAAAAAAATATTAACTGGTAGAATATACGACTCCGAGACATACACTGATCGGTCATCAGTCCTTTTCTGCCACTAAAATATTTTTCGTGTGTAAATTACCCGGCGAATAAAGAAGATTAGTTCCACAAGTTTTAAATGTTTGAATTTTGGGCGTGATTGCGGACAGGAAATTTAAAGTATTATTGCGTCCTAAACTAACCTATTCATTGCTTTTCATATAGGGCTTTGTCCTGTGTAAATATTTTTTCCGCGTTTTACTTATAGGGCGCGAAATACGGAAAGCGTACGGAAAGTGATTTGAAGTTAATCTATATACATGAATGAATGACCGTAGTAAGATTCTGAAGCTTACTACGGTCATTGCCTTACCCGACAATCATCTGGAAGTGTCAAGCTGACGGTGTTTGCTTCTGGCGATTGCTAGCTGCGTGTTCCAGGTGACGTTTGCTGCCCATACGCAGTGAAGTCTGAGCGACAGCGAGCTTTTACTATAAGCATCAATTTCCGTACGAATAAGAAGTAATCTCTGCTCGGGCAACACACACTTAAATTCAGCGCACAAGGTCCTCGTATTGCAGAGGCACATCTTCTGTACATGCAGACGAGGTAATAACTTCTTCAGCCTCCTGGAGATTTCTAAAGCTCCATATACGTTCTATGGATAATTTTGTCAATGTACGATACACAGATGACGACAAACACTGGGGTAGTACTTCGTCATGACCCACTTCATTTCCGATTCTTTTCACCCATAACACCGAATAGCCGGACGGATGACGTACACTTCGAAGCCAATGACGAAGGACGCAAAGTATGTCAAAATATACTTTGCCGAACATTGTCGGCAAAGTATGGAAACTGAAATGAATTATCGTAAAATATATAGCCCCTAGTTCGTGCAAATTACCATATTTGCATGTAGATATCGCGACCACGAATATAACAAAAGGAGGGACACTTTGTCTTTCAGAAGAAAAAGTTTGTTATAATTATAGCGCGGGTGATGACGCAAAGAAACAGAAACCACGTAAAAACGACGATGCTCACAGAGCACTTTATTCGTCGTTACTGAGAACTGCCATTGCAAGATATAATGAAAGGGCGAGTACATGCACAATGTATGGGCGCTGTCACTGATGACTTCATCGGAACTGTCGGCAAGAACGGCGTCGTCCTCCACGCCTCCAAGCTTATTGGACAGTCAGCGCAATTCAGAAGTGTCACATGGCAGCCGGCCTAGTAGGAATTGATTCATCGTGAAATGTAGCGCTGACCGAACGGAGACACAGAAATATACACAAGGACGAGCGCTTTTTAACAACTGGTTTTATTTTCTCGGAAACATCAGACTTAACATCAGACATCAGAAGTACCCGCGGCAGAATCAAAAACAGCAAAGCCATGTACAATAGTATGTGCTCGAACATAGCTGCGTAGGCAGTAGCGATCACGGCGGTTCATTGCCGTTTAGCTACCTACAATTTCAAGCGCCAGAAAAAAAAAATAAAGAAATAAAACCGCGTTATATTCGTGTGACGAACCTGAATATACCGCGAGGCACGTTCTGAGACCAGAAATTTCGAACAAGCGCGTGTTATTACATTTGTGCAAATATAATACAAACACTCTCAAATCCGCACAATAGGCACAGACCAAGTGAAAATATTTGACCATCTATTGAGCGTCGTTCTTTAATGTAGAACATAACCAACCAGCCTAAGCTTTACAATGCCTTACTAATTGCCAACCTTGACATTGAGACAGAAGTTGGCGAAGACGGCCAAGCAAAAGCAGCTATTCCTGCTCTAAGGGGGGGGGGGGGGGGGGGGGGGGGGGGTCCGTAACTCGGTAACGGACCGCCGTGAAGGCGCAGTGCTTGCTTATCCACCAATCTCCTCTTCTGCACAGTAGTAGCGCTACCCTTGCTCCCCGGGCACGCCGCCAAACCGTGTAACGAGGTAACCCTACACCACGTAGGGCGGGGAGCAGCCTTCTCTTCCTATTTTTTTTTCCTTCTTTGATTGTAACTCGCAGCACTAGGTTTCCCTTCGAGCCACTTCTCCTCCGCCTCGTTGAAATGGGAGACGGACATCGGCCGACCGGCTCGGGTCTCACCACCCCCCTCCAAACACCATAAACGCCACACGTATGCATACGCTATACGCCCCGCAGGACCCTTTCCCGTAGCGCTCTCTGTCTTCACACGGAGACAGTCGCCTGTCGCGTGCCTGCTTCCTCCACTTCGAGGCAAGCCGCCTTTTATTAGTGCTTTTATTATTTTTTTGCTCGGCGTTCCGTCGGCTGTCTGCGGGTTCGCGCCCGCAGGCGTCTCGGGTTCCCTGCTGACTTTAGCAGTCGTGCCAAAACCCTCCCACCTTGAGGGGGTAAACGGGACACCAGTGACTCCAACCATTGCGGGCTTCTGTTCTCGTTCTGCACGTCATGCTAGCTCCCAATCTTTGCACAGATAAGGAACAGATTGACGGGAGGGGAGGTGCGCAATAGGAGAAGGATAGGAACGACAGAATGGAGAAAAGCGACGATGTTAACCATAACAGGAAATCCAGTTAGCTACCCCCTAGAGAATGGGGGAGGCAAGCAGAGGAACAGAGAGAGAAACCCCCAGATCACGTGCGCATCATCACAGCGAACATAACAATTAAAGCCCGCCGGCGCTAAAGTCGATATTGTAGTTTTGTTATGTTTAAGTACTGGATCAATGGTTTCGTAGCGCTGTGCTGCATTGGCTCACGATGTCGACATTCCCAAAATGCCGACATTATGAATGAGGTAAGGAAATCAACCGTTGAGGACTTTGTTGGAAAGGAACAGTGCCGCTGTTGGAAAGTAGGCTAATCTCGCCTGCTCACTCGTCCCCCCCCCCCCCCCCCCCCCCCCCCGCTTACCCTACAGGAATGGAAGTGTGGGTTCCTCTGTCCGATGTCGGGAGACTCAGGGCGTACGTCAGAGGTTTGTGGTCTGTAAGCACAAAGAAACCCACGCCTTCCAGAGCGTGACGAACATGTCGGATGGCGGCACAGATGGCAAGCAGCTCTCGGCCGAAAGTGCTGTAGCACTCTTCTGAAGGGGTGCAGCTTTCTCGAGAAGAAAGATGTCGGGTGCCAGATTGCGTTGCTCAGCTGCTGTAGCACTGCACCAATGGCTGTGTCTGAGGCATCGACCATGATGCAGTGCGGTATGCCTGCAGCGGTTGCGGATACATGAGCAAAGCAGCGTTTGCCAAAGCCTCCTTGACTCGATGGAAAGCGTTGCACGCTGCGTCAGTCCAAGCGAGGGTTCCCGCTGTGTTCTCCACAGTTGATAGTAGTCTGTGTAGAGGGTGCAAGATAGCCGCGCACTGAGGTACAAAACGGCGATAAAAGTTCACCAGTCCAAGGAACTCGCGGAGCTGCCGCTTAGTGTTAGACTTCGGGAATTCTCGCACAGCTTTTACCTTGTCCGAGTGGGGGTGAATTCCAGCACTCGATATAGTATATGGCCAAGGAAGGTCAGCTTGGGCACACCAAGCTGGCATTTTGCTGCATTGACGACGATGTCATGTGCAGAGAGACGTCGAAAAACGGTTCGCAGATGTTCCTCGTGTTCAAACGGAGTGGCGCTAGCGTTAAGCAGATCGTCCAGGTAAACGTGGCAAAAATCTAGACCGCGTAAGACACCGTCCATAAACCGCTGGAAGGTCTGTCCAGAGTTGCGAAGTCCGAATGGCATTCGAAGAAATTCAAATAGTCCGAAAGGTGTTGCTATCGCGGTCTTCGGGACGTCCTCTGGTGCCACTGGTATCTGATGGTATGCCTTCGCGAGGTTCACCTTGGAAAATATTATAGCACCGTGCAAGTTCATTGTAATATCATGAATGTGTGGCACAGGGTAGCGGTCGATTGCTCGATTGAGTGCCCGGTAATCTCCACATGGTCGTCAGTCATCTGATGCCGGTTTTGGTACCATGTGAAGCGGAGATGCCCAAAGGCTTGACGAGGGCCGGATGATACCAAGCTCGAGCATATGATCGAACGTTTGGCGAGTCCGGGTCAACACTGTTGGTTGCTAGCGCGGGCGACGAGCAGTGTGACCGTGAGCGATGAGTTCCAAACAAAGTATAATTTTTTATTCTCTCACGAGACAGGATGATGCGCGTGTCGAACAGACTTGCCTGTCAGGTGCATGACATGGTGTCACAGAGTGGCGCTCGCACCAGTTATAGCGGCGCGCGGAAGGCGTTCGCTACAGACGAACAGACTGACCGTGTTCACATATATACACGTGTTCGAAAACCATCTCGTGACAGAGTGATACTTTCTTCAATCTGTTACGTCAAGTGCGCACACGCGTACTATAGTAACACTGACTATACTATATAGCATATCAACTATAATAACACCTACTGTAGTATAACAATGACTATAGTTACACTGACTACAGTACTGTGACACTGTCACCAGTTCTGCGAAAATGGAGAAACTTTCAGAAAAGGCATATTGTCGTCCACTTGAGAAACGCACGAGGCTACAACGAATTCGCTATAGGTACACCTCCTTGAAGGTGAACCTAAATCTAAGTGCACGAACGTTTTCAAGCGAAGCTTGTGTGCGCTAGCCTGCGCCGGCGATGTAACGCTAAAACTCCGGCTCCAGCGGCGGCTAGTCGGCGCGCGGCCAATTGGAGCCGTTTCGCTTTTGCCGGGAGGGAAAGGGTTTCGCGCGCGCTGCGCCCGCTTCCGTTCAGTTCAGTCTTCGAAAACCGATGGGACGGCCGCGCATTGAGCGTACCCCCGAACAACAGGCAGCTCTCGCCGAGCGCGGACGCGAGATCGCCCGTGAAAGGGCGCGTCGTCGACGGGCCCATCCTCTAGGGTGCCAGCCGCTAAAGCTGCGGCACTCCGCCATCGCCGAGCAGATCACCTGACCTTCCCTTGGTCTGGGTCAAGTTACTCACAAGAAACACAACCGTCAAACACAAGGTGCGCCCAGGACAAGCTTCGCTTACCCCCATTTTCCGGTAGGGGAAGAATCGACGTTTTTCTTTTTTTTTTTTTTTTTGCATTTTGCATTTAGCCTCCATCGAAATGCGGCCGCCGAAGCCAGAATCGTACCCGCTACCTCAAGCTCTGCAGCAGCGCAATGCCGTAGGCACCATAGCCGCTGGGCTACCATGGCGGGTACAATTTGCCTACTGTAACAATTCATTTCTATCTGGCTTACGCCAGGCGCCTGGTAGCGTGCTTATTTCCCCGTGCTCTATGCGCTTCGTGTATTTCTGTAAGTATATACATATATGTCGCGGAAGGGGGGGAGGGGGAGGGGCTACATCAGTGCCGTCTTTCTACGGACCTTCCCCTAAAACAGCGCGAGGAGGAGGAGGAGGGGGGGGGGGCGGCAAACAACGACGGTTGATTGTCCCTATAGTACGCTGAGCCGTACGTGCGCCCTTTGCTTCTCTACGTTGATGAAATACGTCGTGCTGGATCGCGGAGGGAGGCGCGTGCAACATCAGAAACCCATACTTTTTCCATCTGCCACGGGATCTGAAGAGTCGCCGATCACAACAAACGCTGAACAGAAACCAAGATTTTTCTTTCGAGTTTTGGTCGCTCAATATTGTTTCTGCATGCGCTGCCGTTCTGCAAGTGTTGTGAACGCGCTGACGCGATCGAGATGCTTGCTGGGGTCGGACTATATAGTGTTTGTTTGTGTATGTGTGTATCCCTCGCCTTGAAAATGTATGGGCGTTGCTCGACTATGCGCGAGCAACCTTTGCAATACGAGATAAAAAAAGAAAGAAAGGATGATTTTCTTCGGGCGTTTACGCATATATGCATTGCTTGTAAACACGTTTACCGCGTGTTCCCGTGGTTTTGTCTGCGCATGGTAAACGTGCTCACAGTGTCTCGGGCGCTTTTGACACAGAACTTGAGGACGATGCGGCACCCTCAGTGGTTCCTTTTCTCTCTCTCTCTCTCTTTCTTTCTTTCTTTCTTTCTCTCATCCTCTATCCACCTACCTCCTGCGTATCGTAGTGCCAAGTTGACATCCCTGCCTTTGCTGCACTTTTGCCTCTCGAATCTGATGCCGGAATCACGAGGCGATGTTGGTGAGGATTAATTTCTCAACCATCGCTGCCAACTTGCAGAGGAGGCTGCTGCAGCCCAGGGCTCTCATATCCGAGAGCAAGGGAAAAGGGCCCATTTATTTTTACTTAGTAATAGGACTTCGAGCGATACGTATGAAGCCAGAAAATAGACGGGGTAACTTCGTTTTGAGACGGTAACTTCTTCGCCCAGTAACTTCGTTTTGCCCCGTCAACCAGAGGCCGTTTTCCGAGCGGCTAGATGCCAAGGTTGCTCAACGAAGTCGTCGCGGCACCACGCGGCGGCCGCCGTATCTAGCTGGGCAGCACTGGAGCGCGCAAATCTTGGAGGATACGGCAGCACATGGCCTTCAGAACCGAAACTCGCCTAAACTGATCCCCTTATAGTTCCCATCATGCCCTTGGCGCCACAGGGAGTCCAACTATCCAATTAGTAGTGGTCCAAGAAAAGCGAGATGTTTTCGGAAAACAGAATGGAGACAAGGTGAACTCACAAAGTAAACATAGTTGTTGGCGTTTACAGCAGCACACTTAACGATCTAATTTTCCTTATAATGGTAATACCGAGTATTTCTTTTTCTTTCTTTTTTGACTATACTGTGGTTTTAAAAAAGCAGGGTAATTGGGCGCTCCAGTGGCCACTAGGAATTGGGAACACTCGTTAACTAGTGAATCAGTGATTAGGTTTTTAATAACTTTATAATCCTGAAGTTTTACGGCATAATGAAATCGCAGAATTGAATACCTGTCACCACATAACCACTGGCGACCAAATAAAAAGAAACATGCGCGAAAAAGTCGCACGGCCGGGACACTGGAGGCTGATGAAGCCCACGTTATTCACACAGTTTCGGAGCAAAGAGCGTAATGCGGGGCAAATAGAAAAAAAAAAAAAAAAAAAAAAGCGCAGATTTCTTCAGCCTCCAGCGCCCCTGCGATTTGTTTTGCTCGTTTGTTTTCTTGGGGTTAATTATGTAGAGCCAGGTCTTAAACTCTGCTATTCAAATGTGTCCAAATAGTGCAGCATAAACAGTTAATAAAATTTGTCTTACTATATAATTAACTTATTAACGAGTGTTTCTGTTTTAATAGTCTCCGCCGTTGCACCGAATGCAACTGTGAGGCCTTCGGGAATCAGGAAGCTAGCTCAGCCTGCTTTTCTATCATTAGAACGGTCACGTGAGCGAAAACTCGATACTGTCGGTTTGTGAACGGCGCCAATGAAATAGGAAAGGAAGGGCCGAGCGCAGTGCAATAAATTGCACAGATATCCTTTTTAAAGGTTCTGACAGCTCATTTGCAGATTCTCTTGGTGCTCGGTTGCATTCTCATAAACATTAGGGCGCTTTTTTTTTTCGTTTGGCGTGGTTCTAGTTCTGTTGTAGGCCTAAACAGTTCACAGTACTTGTATCCGCAGTATGGTAGCCGTGTCAATCAGGAAACTATGCTGCACTTTTCTTGTTGTAAATCGTGACGTGGTAGGAGTAAAAAAAATCGACTTTGTTCCGCACAGGCAGGGTTGCTCGTTATGTCACTACCGAACGAAATAACACTTGTATTTGAACTGAGGTTTGAACAGCGCGAATAAAACAAGGACACGAAGAAACAAATACCACAAGCAGCGCTTGTTTGTGGTATTTGTTTCTTCGTGTCCTTGTTTTATTCGCGCTGTTCAAACCTCAGTTCAAAATCATGAACCCACTAGCCCTCATCAAGACATTACTAACACTTGTATAGTCCCCAGCTAGATTTCGACACGGTGAACTTATTTCATTTGATTTGATTCGATGTCATTTTATTGCATTGCATTGCAAGCAAGCAAGCACGACCAAAAATCTCGGCCGTGGCGGTAGCATTTCGATGGGGGTGTACTGCAAGAAAGCCCGTGTTCCGCGCATTGCGCACACGTTGAGGAATCCCAGGCGGTCAAAATTAAGCCCGAGTCCCCCACCTACGATAATCATATCTCGGTGTTGCCACGTAGAACCCCAGAACCTTCTTTTTTAATCCAAGAACGCAGTTAAACAAACAAGCAACAAACCAAATGACTAACTAAACAGAATATATTGTGACGTCACAAGATACACGCACACACACACACACACACACACACACACACACACACACACACACACACACACACACGCACACACACACACACACACACACACACACACACACACACACACACACACACACACACACACACACACACACACACATATATATATATATATATATATATATATATATATATATATATATATATATATATATATATCGCAGAAAGTGAACTACGATGGAAGCCAAAATGGGTGCATTAGCCTTTAGCCGGCACAGTAATTACACTGGTGGGAGCCACTAAGCACGCGTTACTGCATGGTCTAAGAATAGAAATGTGCACGTTAGTATGGAGAGCCTGGCGTGCGTTTTTGTTCAAGCGAAAGAACACGGGGAAAACAGTAGGAAAGCACCGCCAGACGGCACCGCGTCCACGTCTCAAGCGAGAAAAACCAGAAATACGAAAGAATTGAAACTCAAAAAGAAGAACGCATTAGAGAAAAACAAAAATGAATAAGAAAATGCACGGTTAAATAAATAAGAAAAGCGGCCTGTTTACGTAGCTTGACAACACGTATTCTCTCTTTTGGCGCGTAATGACGGTCTTTTGGACGCATTTGGCGGGCCTCTCTCGTGTAACGCACATTCGCGGAGGCAGCGCCTCTGCGTGGTACACACGCAGTTGCTGGCGTAATGTATGTATGTATATATATATATATATATATATATATATATATATATATATATTAGGCAAATATGTTGTTTCTTGCGTGACTGCAACAAAAAAAAGAAGGAAGAGATAAATGTCCTGAAATTTCGCTTGTATATCTGTTCACGTTTTGTGCGTTTTGTGCAGATTTGCAGTATTTTTTTTTTTTTTTTTGCAGGCTATTTCGGTCAAGCGCCCTGGGCCTTTCTACGCATAGGTCTTCAAAGAGGAAGTTTTACATCGGGCCCTATATACTTTCGCCTTCATGTGATATGCATGAAAACTAGTACGCTGATTTGGCAAACGCTGAATCTTTCTTTTTTTGATAAAATTGGTCGGATTTAAGATAAAGGAATAAAGACTAATAGTGCCTGTTGGCAGCAGATACTCTCAGACCCTCGGATTTATTTTGAAGATTGCCGAAAATAGGAAAGTTCTTTTGAAGCATCAATAGTGTAGAAACTCTTACTCCACATTATAAAACGATATAACAGTTCCGGAAATTCCATCATTTAGTCAGCCTAAATTGTACCAAACGAATGTTAGAACCAGCTGTTCGACTTTTCCTGCTATATTTTCTTCCGTGCAGCAACAAATGCACCACTGCGTTTTCTGATAATATGACGCCCGAACTTTCGCTTGGGACCTTGATGAGCAGTTTGAAAAGCAGCTTAGCATTGCTGACTGATATGCAAAGGACATAGGCCGGCTAAATAAGTGGATACTTATTCCTTAATCTATTCTTAAAAAATGCTCAGTTTGGTGTCATTAAATGTTTTTCGACTGCTCTCTTAGCCCAAAAAGAGATCGTTTTTGATTCCTCCGATATGGAATTCTGCACGTTAGGTGCGTTTGTAGGTTGCTCTAAAGCATCTGATCGCATTAATAATGTTACACGCATTAAAATGTTGTCATTACGCTTTTTATGGCGTATTTCTGGAATTGTTAGAATCGTATCTTGAGCTCCTATATAAAAGTGTTGTAATTGTCAATTACACGTCTGAACTGAAACCACCTGTAGCTGGAGCGTCTCAGGGCAGTACTCTCTCTCTCTCTCTCTCTCTCTCTCTATATATATATATATATATATATATATATATATATATATAGGGCCTTGCTATTTTCATTATTTGTTAAGGACCTAGTTAATATTGGCGGTTCCTGAATAATATAATGTATGCGGACGGTGCTGCCGTGCTGTTGACTGGTGGAAATGCCGATGACCTCCACGCTGATGCCAAATTGTGTGCTTGATGATTTATGGGTCGGGTCTCACGCTATAACTCTCGTGTAATAAACGTCTCTATAACAAAAGCTGTTTTGTTCAGGTCAAAGAATAGACGCCTAAACTCCCCACCTGTGTGTATGCCTTTGAAACAGTTACCATGGTTTTGTGCTTTAGTGTTTTGCTCGAAGTACATATGGCATGGAACACACACATTCAGGTAATAGGCAAATTGGCTCTTACTTTTGGTGTGATTTGTAAACTGCGATTTGACCTGCCGAAAGCAGTAAAATTTGTTATTGATAATGCATTCTTTCTGACAATTACATCACTTATTCTGAGGCGCACTAATGCTTTTTGCAATGCAAATAGACGTTACAAAATACAGAAGCCGTTTGTCTCATTGTGAACGCCTGACAGCTACACGAAACCACTATTTGAAGGATTGAATCCACTTCGGCTTCCTGACTTTTATGAAACTATGCTAATTAAGCGGTATCTGGTGGGCATACGTACAAACAACCTATTTAAGAACGAAAACACGTATGATACTCATTTGTGCCAGAAATGAAATGTTCCTCGGCGAATAAAGAATTAGGGTGGCCCAATGCTGCGTTACCTTCTAGCTCAGTATCTAAACAGTGTTACACAGCTGTATATCTTGTTTCTTACTTTAGTGTACATAAGTGTTATTTCTTATTGTTTGATTTCAAATTCAAAGTACGTTGTGTTTTGGTGTTATTGCCTGGTGTGACTTATTACAGCATGATTCTTGTATTTTATTCTCTGTTTGATGTTTGCTAAACTGCAAGGTCTCTGACCTCGTTGTGCCCGTAAGTGGCTCTTTCCCTCCGTTGCGTCAGCACAAATCTACATTACTTGCTACTCAAATAAAGGTGAAGTTCAAGTTACTCCTCCTCCAACATTTCCTTTTTTTTTTCCAGGCAAATGTGCTCACTTCCGTTCATCTCTACTCGCATTCATCGTCACTCACCCATGCGAGTTCCTATCACGCCCACTCATACACTCGCCAAAACCCCCTCGCGTCCATTCACACACACTGACAATTGTTCACGCTTACGTACACTGACATTCGCAGACCATCGCTCACGTTCATATACTCTCGTCCGCTCAAAATCACCGTCACTGACTTTCATTATTACGTTAACCGACACTGACTTTCGTTCATACTCTCGTCAATACCATCCACTCAAACTCACCAGCACTGGCTCCCGCGTTTAAACTCTCGTCTACGCTTCGTCACTAACACTGTATCCCAGGTCTTTGAAATGAGTTTAGATCGAGTATACGTCGACCTATGGGAAGGGGGGACTCTATTGTGCCATAGTGATAGGTGAAGTGATAAAGCATGCGTCACAGACCAATCTTGTTGCGAGGGACTTAAATTCTAGTTCTAGTCAAGAAAAGGGAGGATTTGGGTAGATCTGATGATGGAAGGGCAAAAACCATCGACTGGTATGCAAATGGACCATTGATTGCATGCCGGTGGATGAGAGAAGTAAAGGCTGGAGAAAAAGCCGGACGTGTGAGGCAAGAAAACCTGGATGCAAAAATGTATAGGTCTAACGGGGGAAAGGTGGGGTTAGAAATGTTTGGGAGAAGTGTTCCCGTTGCATTGGCATGACAGCGCTACAGATATCGGTGATAGTAATGACAACAATCTCTTCAACGCACTTTTGTGGTTATATGCATGTGTGCGGCGTTTCACACCACTGACAAAAAAATATCCGAAGGCTCTCGATCTGGGCCGGACATTCCTGCCCCATGGGCATTGTCCTTGGCAAGAATTTAATGACGTCAGGTGACGCACAGCGGAGACACCATGCTACCACGTTAACAATCTACGACGCTTATGAATACTTCTAGCTAGTGTGCGGGCGAAAGAGCAAGCCCCTGCAGAAGCTAACGTTTTGTGGAAGCAGCCAGCACATATGGCCTAAATTGTACAGAAATTCTGCACGACCATATTTACCCCATTTTCCAGAGGGTGTCTGCTGGAATTACACGCGCAGAATAATGCAAACATGCTTACGCCAATGAGCACAATGCAGGTGTATCAAAGTTGACATCGACGGCTCACACCGGCCGATACCTGCATATTAGGCGGACATCAGTGCTTGCAAAAGCAGGTGGGTTCAAATGGCCACACGAGTACTGGCAACGGACAAGCTCATACTATATACACGGACTAGAAAACCAAAGCAGGAGCAAAATACTTCGTTGAATACTGAACGAAGAGGTTGAAGGCGTCCGTGGTTCTAAGGCTTCGCCTCGATACGGGTGAAGCGATTACGACACACGCCCGCAGCACCATACCCGAAAACGTCACGGGGACCCTGGACTGACTGCTGCGCGGGAATTACGGTCGACGCTGCTCGCGGTTGCAGTAAGCACGCTATATGCATGCATGCAGACGCCAAATGGGTGCGAGTTAGAGAGAGAGGGGCGATCTGCCCACCCCGCGTCCATTACGGGTATGCGCTGCTGTCACGGAGCTTCGAGCATCGTGATGCGTGCCGCACGCACGGGTCGTCTTCTCCTGCATGCAGCCGTGCCGAGCCGAGTCGGGAGAGGGACAAATCAGCGGGCCCCGCGCGCTGAGCCGACGCCACGAGCGGCCGAGCGCCCGCGTCGTCCCGCCGGAACGCCGAGGAAGAAGACCGTCATTAGAGCGACGCTTATATGTTAATTGGGCTCCATGGGGCCCCGGCTGTCCGCGCGGCATCACCGGGCGTACTGCCGTTGCTTTCCACACGACGACGATTGGCGGGGATCAAGCGGCGACTGATTGTGTGATTGCTGGGGGATAATTTGGGTCTCTCGTCGTCGTCGTTCTCCCCCCCACACGCCCTCCCGGTATTTTTTGAAAATTGTGCTCTCCCACCACTCCTCGTCGTGTGTCCGTCGCCGAGTTGCTTGCTCTCTGTACTTCCACTCGCCACGCGAGAGAAACGCCGAGTGCGCACCGGGCTCGGTAGTTTTCTTTTCCTCCCAGGCCATCCTAGCCGCCGGAGTGGTGGCCCCGTGCATCGCGATGCCCAGCTCCCTATCGTCGCCGCGGTAGTCTTATGCTCGGTTGCAGTTCGGGTCGCTTTCTCGCAGGCCCGAATTCGTATACGGCGAGTTTCGGACTCGCTGGAGCGTGCACCCTCCCCTCCTCGTGGACGGCGTCCAGCCAACTTTCCTGGTGCGAGGACAGTGTGGAACCTAGACAGTGCCGGCCTGTTCCTCGTGCCGAAAGTGCCACCCGTGGGTTAACGGTTCTGACCTGTGTGTGCATCTTGTATCATCACGACTCGCATCAAAACTACAAGGAAGTGCTTTTAGCTTTGAGGCGTGTTGGCCGGCAGTGCTTCGAACTATAGGACCCCTCAAAATGGTCGCGGTCTCTGCGGGAAGTGCGCAAGGAATGACCCAACTGGTAGACCTGTGTAATCCAAAGCGACGCTTCTGCTTCTACAAACCGTGGACATGCACATTGGTGTTCTTGTTGTTCGTGCCAAAAATTGGGCTCTTAGATCAATCGCCCTGACAATTTGCCTGCCCCGGAATGTTATGATGTGCAAATTCTTTGGGCTCTGAATCCTTGACAGCTGTGACCTGCTTGAAGTGGTGGCCTTCAGAACACCGCTTCAAATATGAGCCACGTGCTTGCTGAAGTGCTCAAGCAGTCTTTCAGTCCATGAGACAACGTTATCAATGTCATCGTGCAGTAGACAGTTGTGCATGCTGTGCCCCTGTTCAGAAGAATTTCCCCGCGGTGGAGTGTCTTGTGCTTTCTCGTCCCTGACACTGTTTCAACTTGCCGACTACACGTGCTACAGTTATTCTCGAGAAGAGCTGGACGACGCTCAATGCAAAGATTCGCTTCAGCGTACTCGTGAGCACAGGAACGTCGTTTCCTGATTGAAAACCCTGGACATGTGGATCGTGTCGGGTGCTTCTCTTTCATAAATGCTTCTTGCGGGTTAACGGCATTGACTGCTGGCACCCAGGAACGTCGGGATGTGCTACAACACTACGAGACGTCCTCCGCTTCCCGGAAAGTTTTCGTGGAAATGGTCTATAAGCCTGCCAAGCAGAAGTGCTCTAGTGATTCCTCAAGTGTTCTCGGTCAATGACGTGGGCGTTTCCCCGAACTTAGGTCGCTGCGATGCACCAGTACTGTAGCAGTGCCTCAGGTACTTGAACGTTCTGACTAGAAGCCGGCACTACTCTAGGAGGGCATACGACGTTGTAGATCTCTAGGATGAATAGTACATTCGTCAATCAAAAGTGCAGGAAATGCAGTCATTTGCCCGAGTGCACCTCTAGACCTTTAAACAACGCTTCCAGCGGACAACGCTGCAGAGGTTAATAGAGTAACCAGCTCATTATGCGGTAGTGCCACTAGTGTTTTAAAGGCCAAGCTCTTTCCAAAATCATTCTTGGAATGACTCCACCATTGGCTCTGAATATTGTTAGAAAGTTACTGTTGCAGCAAATTGCTGATACACACATTGCACCCTGTTGATTGCCACCTGTTCGGTTTAAACTACTGAACATCGTGAAATACTGTCTTGCAGTGTGGCTAGAGTCCGAATTACGAGAAATATCTAACTTCCTTGAAAGTTTGCATAGCAGTTATTTGCTCGAACTTCTCAAGTTTGTGTAAGTCTACTTAATAGTCTCCAGAAGTGCTCCAGAAAAAAATACGATACACCGGTCTCAAAAAAAAAAAGGAAAATAAGAGCCTTAGAAGTGCTGCGCAGTTACTGCAGACACAGACAGTTACTGCAGAAAATCTTCACAGAAATTGTTTGTTTTGTCGAGGAGCAAGCCGAAATTTCTCCGGACGCTTCCCCGAATAATATGACGTTAAGCAGACGGTCCATGAGCTTACCATCTGAAGCACCACAGTTGATGCGCATCCCATCACAATGGACACAACACCTCCTAGTCACAAAAGAGTTCCAAGGTGCGAATGTACCATAGTCAGAACTGCAGCTTCGATGACCTGTGGTTACAGCTGTCAACATAAGTTGTCAATGTCCTCATAGGTGATCTGCGACCCTTTCATGTGTAGTGGAAATGTAACGGCGAAATTACCGTCCTAATGAAGTGACATACGTTTACAGAGCAATACTTAAGACACGTTTACCTATGATATGTGCTGACTGAAATTTCCAGGAATTTTGGACATTGCCCTTGAGGAAATCTATTCAACTTCACCGCAATATACCAGCGTAAATCAACGGGCAGCACTTTCAAAAATTATATTTCAGAAGATCAACCTAGTTTTCACAAGTCTTTATTACCAACGTCCAGAGGGTACTTCCTTTTAATAACGTACGCATTTATGACGCCCCTAATCCGACATTGCCCACTGAGTTACGTTTGTGTACTGCGGCGAAGTTTAACAGATTGTCGAAGGGGCAATCTCCAAAATTTCTGGGTATGAGTGCCGTTGTGCCTACGCACCGTATGTCATATCCAGACGAAAATATAATAAGCATAATCTTTAGTGACAACTTGCTCGACGCAAGTTGCTGGCGCTCGGACAATACGTGGATAGCCTCATTTAACCGGCTCTATGATATTCGAAAGATGAAATGTCTCGCATTTTCTTTTCGAGACTTCTGAATGCTTTTTACTTATCAATTTGGGAAACTGAAGAAAAGTAAGGACAAACAGTAAGCTTCTGACTCCTCAGTTCAACAAGGATATGTAACATCCACACCGTGCAATTCAAACACAGTTCACACCTTTGATGACTGAATGATTAATCGCCCACATCGTCCGAACAAAAATAGATCGCCGTTCTATCTACTGTCTCTGAAGCATCTCTGTAATCACTGTTGCTGAAATGGTACCTCTGAAAAAATCATCGACCAGAGATTTTACTTTAACGCAAAGTTTGTTAGAATTTATGCCTACGACGAAACTTCATCTAACCGTTCATTAGCTAATCCAGTTCTTGAGAGCAGCTGCAAGCGGAGGAAAATAAACAATTGGAATCAATCTTGAATGCATCGCAGATCATGGTGGCATATCTAAAATAGAACAGTATTTGGAAAAAGAACGCCATCCATTCACACTGTCTGGATTTCCGGAGAATAATATCGGCGAAAGTCACAGATGCTTGCAAGGAAAATCACCTTTCACTGTAGCCTCTCAGAAAGCTCAGGAGACACACGCTGAAGCTTCCCAAGACACGAAGTGAAAGAGAAGTTACGCACTTAATTCTAAAAGTCTGGAACGTATTTTTTCCTGTGAGGGCGCCTGAAAAGCGAGCGATGCACGTTAAGTACACACCCAAATACAATACCGTTCTAAGTTTAGTGGGAACAGTGCGTCACCTCATCATAGAAACTGACTATATTCGGCTTTGATTCTGAACCCAGCGCCCGAACTCCGGACTATAGATCGACGTGGGAGTGGCAGCTTGGGATCGTCGACCCCGCCAAATCAGAAGAGACGGGCACGCGTCTTTCTGCCTTTCCTGCGTGATGTGCCATGCTTTGTGCCTACTGAATGGAAGGTCGTTAGTGTCCTTGCTGTGTTTTCATCGCCGAGGATCGTCTGCTGCTGTTGGAGAGGCTCTCAGCGAGCCAGCGTTTCCCGACTGGAGTTTTTGCCCGGAGGTGAGTTGACGATTGATTATCGAGGTATAATCACCGTTCCTAGCTAACCTCTCTCACCAATGAGTTATGATTATTAACGACAGCAAATTGATAGCGGTTAGTTGATAACGTTCAACGTCTGGCGACGGGCCTGAGCGAAAATGCAAAAGACGCTCACGCAGAGCAATTGTGCCAGAACCCGCCTAGCAGCAGTCATCACTACCATGTGATGTGGGCCCTGGTAAGGGCTGTAAATATACACATTCAAGGTTTTCCTTGAGGTTTTTGGTTGTACCACCACTACGAATCGTGCAGCGCAAGAAATGTGCACGGACAGAGTTCATACTGGGACGTTTGTTATAAACCACATTAGAAGCGCCACGAGATTGGCCATGAGTAATAATTGCCTTATACGGTTATATCTCGAAGGCCATGCCCCACGTCGACGTACAGCCGTGAATTGAAAAAGAAATTAAATGAGACAACAAAGACTCTATTTTATGCAACCAGAAACGCACCATGCATAGCGTATAATTTCGCACCGAAGAAAAAGATCTATTAATAGACTCCAAGTGAGAAGCAGAGAGGGAGAAAACTCAATAATGATATCACAAGACGTTATAGTCTGGCGACAGGCTTTGCATGATTATAATATATATATATATATATATATATATATATACTATAGCACGCCAAGATTACGTTCAGTATGTCACCAATGCTCTATATATGGATCTATGATTAGGGTAAGATGGTTCCAGCAGGTGAGAACAACGCGAGCACAATTAGAAGGAAGGAGACGGGACAAAGGTAGACTTGCAGCTAAGTACCATACACCAACTCACACAGCAAACCACCCTACTTAATGGATCTATGACCCGCGCATGCATGTTGGGGAAACAATAGCAGGACTCGTATGCTGCTATCAGAAGTATCATGGGTGTTCGATCTCTAAAGTAGCATGCGGGATCATGTCATACTTCTGTTCTCTTTCTTTTAAATGATGTCCTAAGTTACGTAGCTAGACGCCAGGAGCCACACAATTAAATGCATTAAAGGGCAATAAAAAGTTCAACTATATTTGCAGATTAAGCTACCGGAATCAGAATTATGCCAGTCATAGTGTGTCTATGGGACTTGGGATCCCCGTCAGGGCGTAAAACCAACTGCAAGGAGAGAGAGAGAGAGAAACAGACTGCAGTAGGCAAATTTCCTCTCCGAGCTTCCTTTGACGTCAGGATTTGCTGGCAACGTCAGGTGAAGGTTCGCTCAGTGTTTATTGACGGAGAAAAATTAGGCCGCATTAAAAAATTTTGCTTACCTGCTTTGTCACGTGCAATTTCAACTTTGAATGACCTTCCTGATCGCATTGTATCAATTAGAGATCGCGTTCTCTTTCGAGAACGTTTATATTGTCACGAGCCATGGCAAAGACAAAGACGTTGTAGTGGGGCTGGGTCAGAGGCTCTTCTGTCAGACTGAAACCTGCTGGAACCTGTGCGCTCTGTGCAGTCTTGACTAGACAAGCGTTAGCCGTTTACCGGTAATTAAATACTCCCCGTAACATCTTTTTGGTGGAGGTGCTGGGTAGAATAGAACCCGCAACCTACTTTCTTGGTAATTAATGTGTTGCAGTTTCTTTCTTTTCCTGTTTACTTGAGGTTGATTTTTCTAAAGCTACAAATTGTCTCTTTTTGTCTTCACGTATTGTTCAAATTGCATTATTGTTGTAGTGTATATTGTTCGCCATTAGTGCAATACTGCTTCAGAAATAATTATTGATGTTAGCCTGTTTGCGCAGCCATTTACTCTCTTATCATGTTATTTCCCCCCTTTCTCAATGCGCCATATAGTAAGGTGCGATGAATAAAAAAATAAACAATCAACCTGGCCACCTTTAAGAGCTTTTCCTGCTCAAACCCAAAGGCAATTAAGTGCGGTGAAATCTGTGACTTGGCTATAATTATCGTCAATATAGACTCTGTTACGGCGCAAAATTTCATGGGAGAAGATTGAGTATAATCTCCACCGCCAATATGCAGCTGACTTCCGCTAAAGAAATGCAGATAGAAGGCTTAATGGATAATCAACAAGTGGAGTCTGCGTTCCTCTTGATATATGTGTCTCTTCGGACGGAACAATTGTAGGCCGTCACCTTGGGCTCCATAGCTAATACATGACGCCATAGCCAAAATATTACGGCTAAAGCTAGTATCACTGGTCGAAATGGTAAACGCATGAAATAAAATAGCCACAACCTTCTAATGTTCTCTCTCGTTCGGGTACAGAGATAGCACTTCGATTTGGTAATGTTTAGTGAACAAAGCAACTACCGAAGCAGATATATGTTTCTGATTCCGTGGGTGAGGCCATTTGCTGCGACTTGCATCTTACGACAAAGCTATTGCAGGACACATGTGTAATAATGCAAACCGATTTTTTGGGGACATCGGTGTTTGGTTAGATGTACATTGCCCAAAGATAAGCTATAAGAGGCACCTAAGCTTTGCCACGTCACGCCACCTCCAGATCTCGCCTCGACAACAGAACCCCATCCCCTTGAATACTCGCTGAAAGTAAAACGGTGGTTTCAGTGAAGAGTGCGGTCAACTTTGCTCGCTGCAATAGTCACGTCGACAGACGCGGCTGCTGCAGACCCTGTCAAACCCGTGTTACCCCTGTCAACTCAGGAGAGCGCCTACACGGCCGAGTCGACGCGGTGCACCCGCGTGATAAGCAGCTTTGTGCATCAACAGCGCTCGTCGCGGGTGCAACAACTACACCACAATGACCGCAAGCGGTCTGCTTATCCTTCTCCGCACCGTAAACAAATTCTGGACTCTGCAGGACCGCTGGAGCCAAAGCCCTCACTGCATGCACTTATGCCCACCACAGCACACGCGTATGCCCACAGAGACAGGCTTCGCCAGTTCGAGCCTCGAGCCACTGCAGAGCCAGGGCGAGCACAAAGGCACCTCTCGGGCTATGCCAGGCTAGAGACAGACAGCGGCCGAAGCTGCGGCAAGAGACCTCGGCACGCAAGGACTGCTGCTGGCCGCTGCTTGGGCCCGCCGGCCTGCCGCCTGGCAGGCGCGAAGCGGTGAAATGAAAAGGCACCCGCGTGCCCCGTTCGTCGTCTTTGCTGCCCCGGCCGCAGCGTCAGCTTCGGAGGAAGAAGCGTGTGTGCTAGAAGAGGAAGAAGAAGAAGGAGAGGCAGGCTTCGGAGGGGGGGATGCCTCGCGCGCGGGCGGCGGTAGGGCGGGCGGGCGACGGTACCTCGTCATTGCTGTCTATTATGAAGGCTTCCGAGGCGGTCCCGCCGCCGAACGGGCCCCCGACGTCCGACGCCGTGGCGCCAGGACCTCGCACTTCTTTCCTCGCTCTTCGTTGTTGGTTTTGTTCTTTGCATATGCGTATACTCTGCGGGCTGCGTGTCGGTCTCCCTCCACCGGGGTCCCTCGCTCCTTCCTGGAGCAACGTGCCCCCGTCGCTCGCTCGGCTTTCGTCGAAGCGTCCAGAGCCTTTCCTCCCCACCTCGTTTGTTTTGCTTTATTTTTGGCGACGAGGCCCTCCGGCTGCAGCAGAGCCTCGGCGCAGCGCAATTGAAGATGAGACTGACGCCAGGTTCGAGCAGTGTTCCGAATCTACTGAAAGAGCAGAACCAGCGGAAGTGCGATACGACGCACGCGTCACAGTGCTGGACGGGCGAACGACCTAACGCGAGCACACACTTCGCCTAATTTGAGGCACTCGACTTTAGAGTGCCCGATTGAATGCTGGCTGTAAATCAGCCTTGAACCCAGAGTGCCTCGGGGGCTTACAAACGACATGATAGCTTGCTTGCATAGCATCATCAGTCAGTGTGGTATAAGTGAAGTTGCATAGATTAACGTTGACAATGAAGAAGCACATACCATAAAGCAATGATTTTGTGCTCACAGCTTGTTAAACAAACCACAGGACGTGACCATAGCTTGTCCCTGCAGTATAGTGTGGGTGTCGTCCTTGTACTTAGCTAATTTGGGCTGCTTGAATTTCTCTAGTACGATGACCTATCGTAGTCGGTGGCACAGCGGTGTCTAATTCCTTTCCTTTTGCATTGTAGTGTACTGGTTTCGTTGGTGCCAGGCCGTTAACGTGCACCAACTAGGCCAATTATCGGCCCGCAATATCCGAGTCGTAATTTATTCCTGATTTTCACTATTACTTGTCTGATTTAGGGTCGTCCCGCGCATTTCTACGGCAGCGTAGAACAACATCCTTCTCTGAGTAGTGGAACTGCGGCTTCTGGTAAAGGAAGTCGAAAAACAGTGCCTTATTGCCTTTTAGATAAGCATCAAAACGCCGGTTCTTAAGTGATTGCTCCATGAAACGTGCTCATATCTGTTCTGTATAGATTGAGCACATAAAATAAACAAAATAGGTAGTCTTGATTTCATTCGTTGTTGGCAGGCCACCAGTGGAATCTGCTAGGATGACTACTTTATCGTACTGCTCAACTCAAATAAGATACGACTCTATGAAACAAGAAATGTAGTCACTTATCTCCTTCATTATTTCACATTAGCTATCACCTATTAGCTATTAGCAAGCACCTCGTAACGGTGATCATCAACCGGTCGCTAGGCGGGCAGTTGAGCACTTTCCAAAGGCGGCTCCATGAACAATGCCGTGAACCTGGCAGTTGAGCGCTTCGCCAAACGGCATACATGTATACCATCGACCAACCGTAAGCTGGCAAGTTGAGAAATATCATAAGGTCAAGCCAACCAATCACACCAACCGGGTGATTCACCCCACCTCGAAGTGGCGTCACCAGTACCATCATCATAACCACCAGTATACTTTAACTGCAGGATTCAGGCCTCTCCCGGCGATGTCTTATTGCACCCTGTCTTTCGTCAGCCGACACCATAAACCGGCCCAAATAAGCGTTCTTTGGACAACAAGCTGAAACTTTGTGCTCAGCCTGTGACCTAACACAATATCCCTACTTTTATCAGTCAATGGTCACTTGCGCGAAGCTTCCGTCTTGCTTTTTGTCGTCTTCTGCACTTTCGCGCCAGTACAGCGTGTACTTCTTCCTTTAATGCGTGCCCCGTTGTACGGTTCACACACACTCGCGAGAGATACGAGTCTCGTTCGCCTCGTTTTTCTCGCTGCCCGAATCTTCCGGAACTGAAGCACACACGAAGGGTCGAAGGCGCTCATTGTTCGCGTCTCGTATACCGCCGGGGCATGCAGCGCCGCATGCGGCCAAAGGAAAGCGTCAGCGGCAGTACACCATGCAGAAGCAAGCAGGGCGGCGCTGGGGGCGGCGGTCTAAGCCAAATGAATGAATGAACCCGTTTGTGGAAGCAGTGCCGAGCGCGGCTCTTCGAAAAGGACTGCCCGAGCCGCTGTCGACCCGCCGGGGTTCGTCGGTGTTTTCCCCTGTCTTTGTTCTTCGCCGGCTCCCGGTTGCCAGCGCAACCCCTTGCGTGGGTCCGCTTGTGGCCGCCGACGCCAGAGTTCAGCACATAGGGCCAAGCACTGCTTATATATATATATACCAATGCCGTCAAAGATGCACCGCTGTTTTTGTTTCGTATTTTCTCGTTAGTTGAAAGGGAGGAGGCGTTTCTTGGTCTGTCTGCCGAGCTACACGTTACGGGGTCTCTGAGCCGCAAGGCCGCCTGGTGTGCCCAACGTTGCGGCTCTGTAAGCAGCTTTGTTTGCAAAGCATGTGGTTGTTTTGATCACGGATACATGCTTCTGTGGAAGAGAAGTTGAGTTTGTACGATGGAGCTGGACCTTCTGCAGAGGGCGTTTTACCAGTAACCGTGGTAACCGGTATAACCGGCACACCGACGAAAAGCTTTACGCAGTTGACGTGTATAAGCAGCAGCACATTAAGTTGTCACGTGGCAAACATTTTTTGCGCAATTGACACTCAGTTTGCAGTGGGCAACTCCGTACGCCCCGTACTGACGAAATTTACCGCGGTTAGGATGTCTCGCGTGATATGCCCACTGTTTTACAGTGAAGTTGAGCGCACAATGTTGTAGTGTACCCTAATTCTATGAGAATGCGACAGAATTAACAAGCAGAGCCTATATGAGAAGCCCATATATGCGACACTATATATATATATATATATATATATATATATATATATATATGTGTGTGTGTGTGTGTGTGTGTGTGTGTGTGTGTGTGTGTGTGTGTGCGTTTGTGTGTGTGTGCGTGCGTGCGTGCGTGTGTGTGCGTGCGTGCGTGTGCGTGTGCGTGTGTGTGTGTGTGTGTGTGTGTGTGTGCGTGCGTGCGTGCGTGCGTGCGTGCGTGCGTGCGTGCGTGCGTGTGCGTGTGCGTGTGTGTGTGTGTGTGTGTGTGTGTGTGTGTGTGTGTGTGTGTGTGTGTGTGTGTGTGTGTGTGTGTGTGTGTGTGTGGACCCGGGAAACATTGCCATTCCTGGACGCGGCAGCGGTGTTCTTTTTTTATTTATTTCCGACTTTGATGCTGTCTTTCCTTCCTCCTGTATTTCCCTCTTTCTTTGGTTACCATTAGGAGCAAAATCTGCAATCTATCCCTCATGAGCTTACTTATGTGCAACATGTGAAACTTCGCACCTGCAGGAAGACCGCCGTTACCGTCGTGGTGCCTACATACCCTCGAAGCCCTCCTAACCATACCTGAAATACAAAGGAAAACACAGTTGCCATATTTCGCCCTACAAGAAGCCACACTGTTGTTCCTGCATGAGAAACACGGCGGACGCCTTCACATTTACACAGATGGTTCAGTTTCTTCTGTAAGCTCAGCAGGAGCAATGATTGTTGCCGCGAAGTCCGCCACCGTAAAATTCAAGACATCGCATTTTACATCATCGACGGCTGCAGAACTCGCCGCCCTCCGCGCTGCTCTAGAGTTCTTGATTGAAGAACCGTCTCAGGCATGGTCAATCTTCTCCGACACCAACGCCGCTCTCCAGTGCGTTATGTCACCATTTCGTCATGGACCGAATGAACAATTAGTCGGCAGCTGACATAAGACTTCTTCATCATCACGCAATAGAGAAAAAAAAAAACACGACATATCGTGTCAGTGGATACTAGGCCATTGCAGTATCTGCGGGAACGACCCGTGCAGATGAGGCTGCTAGATCTCCCCAAGATTGTTTCCACTGTGCTGCTACACCCCTATCCACAACAGACGTAACTACAGGGATTCGTTCGCTCGCACGTGAACTTACACTTGCACATGTGGAACTCGACGGAATTCACCTAACGCTCGTCTCCACAACTTGGATCCGAATCTACAGATCCGTCTTCCGTCGGGAATATCTATAGCTGAGGAGACGCTTCTGTGCCGCTTGTGGCTTGGCGTGGCCTTCACGAATGCTTACTCATTTCGGATCGGAATGGCCAACAGCCCTACATGCAATAACTGCAGCTGCGAGGAAACAATCTCCCACCTTTTCTGTGAGGGTCCCCGCTTCAGTGTGCCCAGGAGAGAACTTTCAAGAGTGTTAGATAGACTTGATAAACGCCCTTTGTCAGAAGAAGAGGTCCTGGGACACTGGCCGAGACCGTCCTCAGCACAGAAGGCTTTGAAAGCGTCGTTGCGCTTCTTGCGGAGAACTGGCCTCAGAGACTGACTTTAAGCAGCGCCGTATTCTCCTTTTTTGTGCTCTTCAGTAAATTTTTTACATCTCTTTTCTATTATATTTTATTCTCATTGCTCCCTTTCCCCAGCACAGGGTAGCCAGCCGGTCTGAGAAGTGGCAACCCTCCCTGTCTTTCCGTCTATTCTACCTTCCTTGCTTGCTTCCTTCCTTCCTTCCTTCGTGCCACTCTTTCCTATATATAGCTGCTAAAGTATTGGAAACACGGCTCACCTCACGAGCGAGCTGATAGCTTTTGGCAAGGACATCAGTAGGGCGGACTGAATAGGCCGTGGCTAGAAGTATATCGAGAAGAAAAAAAAGACGAAATACAATTTCAGGGTTGGGCAGCGATTGTTGCTCCTTTATATTAAGATATTAGGTTTCTGCGAAATTGCGGGGATCGATAAATACCTCCTCGACATCCCGCATTTCTTACAGCTCATGTTTTAGCGACATGATTTGCAGCAGGAGCTGGATGACAGAGCTTGGTAAGGTCATTTCCACGCAAGGGGTGGAAGGCATGGAAGCCGGTGCCGCGTTCTCATTAAAAAAGAAAAATTCGGCAGCATGTTACACTGTTGTAACACGTGAACGCGAAATCCTGCTGCACACGTGGTAATGCATTAAGTTATACGATCGGAGGGGTCAGACTGCTTGCAAGACATAACGAGCAGCAGTGTGAAGTAACCGTACGGCGCTGGAGGTCGACCTCCTCAACCATACATGCGAGCACCTAATGCACTACCTCAAGGCTCTTTTTTTCATTGTCTCTTTCTTTCCGTATTTGTTTCTCTCTGTCTTCTTTCTTTCTTTGTTCTTTCGTTCGTTCTATCGTTCCTTCTTTCCTTTGTTCTTTCTTTCGTTTCTTCATTAATATTCAGCCATTCCATCTTTGCTTGCTTACGGAGGTATGAACCATTCCTGATGATGATATTGTTTAGTTTCACTCGTCTACAAATACAGCGAAGCTGTATATGGCTAAGGTCCGGAGTTTCGTGGCGCCTGTGTGCAAAACACTATCGTCATCAGCAATGGCTCGAGCATCGTCATCTTCTTCTACAGGTGGCTCCGTTGCCGCTCATCATTCCAGCGTACAATTTCACTGCTCTTCTGTCGTCGTAATGGGGAGGCCGAGTTTACGGGGGTATGAGCCATTGATTAAGCGGGTATGAGCCATTCATTGTCTTACGTGATGGACGCATTTAATAACAGAGGTGATACGCGAATGTGTGTGCGTACCTATCGTCACGATGATCACTGATCAGGACAATAAATATGTTCGTACCTTCGTCAAAAAATTCTGCGTCACCTCTGTGTCATGTGTTGAACAGCTTCGCTGGTCACAACCTTCACAGAGTGGAATGTCTCAGAAACTTTTTCGGGTATGAGCCATTGCAAAAAAGCCACTTAAGGCTTTCGCCTTAAAAATTGGATAAACAAGCCACTTTCCCTTCACCCTACTAATTTTCATATTCGTGTATACCTATTTCGCTTTGAAGTGCAAGTGAAGGCAGATCCGTCGATCGCCTTTGTTAGGTGCTTCAGCGTAGATCGAATGTGCGGCGTTCATGCCATATACATCTCGTCTTGGCAACGAGGGCTTGTGTCTATCGAGTGAGACGACAGTTCTTGGCAAGCCTGAGGCCCCGCCTGAGTTGCACCCGATGTGCCAAGCGCTTCGAGGGGTGACAGCGTGTGCTGGCCTTTTCGAAGGGAGAAGTGGTCCGAAAATAAGGGAGAGGGTCGCCAGAGAGGGAGAGAAACCGAACGCAACGCGGGAGCAGCATCAACAGCCGTGTCCCGAAGCGGCACAGCCCGGGCTGCGAGCTAATGGGTTTTTTCCGTGCCAGTTGGGCCGAGGTGCGGGCCGGAACGGACACCTGAAAACGAGCGAACAAGCCACGCCACCGAGAAAGTAAAAAAAACAAAAAAAAAATACAAAAAAAAACAATAGAGTCACATGCAGTCCGTAGAAAGGCTGAACGAACAAACAAAAAGTAAGAGAAGAGAAAAGAGAAAAGGGGTTCGTGAATTAGTAATTGGACAACGTTGTGCGACAAGGCACCTTCTCCTTCTCGGTGGCCATTTTGTCACGCATCCATGTTCACAGGTGTGGTTTTCAGTTTTCCTTCTAGTCTCGTTTGTTTTCTTTTAAGGTGTTCTTGTGTTTTTCTGTGCGCTCGCGGCAGGAGGGCTGCATCGCTATCGACATTACAATCCCCCCTCCCCCCCCATCTCTCATCACCATAGCATGGCTTACATGTGCCAACTGATGCGACTCCATTGCGACAGGAAGGGTGCGGGGCATGCACCGCGTTTTGTCGTCCGTGCATGTTTCCGTACAGTTTAGGTGCAACAAGAGGGCAACAAGATGGTAATTGCTCGTATAAGGCCCTGCAACCTTTCTGAACTACGGTCGTTTTCCGAGCACAACAAAGCAATGCTCCGCGTTGTTTGCGAAACACAGTCTAACTGCCTAATTGGTTTGCAAATGCTGCTATAATGACTATCGAATGTAAAGCTGCAAATTTGCGCTTTTTTGGCCAACCTTACTATATTCTACCAACAGCTTGCATTGCCACTGTGCCTTTATAGGGTGGCATGGCCTCGTGAGGCTCTCATATGTATTTAGTCATGTCTCTTGAGACAATTTGCAAGTTGTCTTAAATGAACGAATGAAGAAAGTTGGAGCTAGATTTCTCGAAAAAAAAAATCATACACGTCTTCTGAGGTTATAGACAAAAGAAAAAAATATGTTGCGAGCAATTAATAATTTTGCACGTTCACAACCTCGTGCTAAAACCTTCAAAAGATTTAAAATAGTCGCACTAAACAAACTATATCAGTGTAAACTTCCCCACGAGCACTCACGGAGCGTTACGAAGTGGAACGGAATTTTCTTCGATATTTCAAATTAAGATATTCGACGTATAACGCTATACTAAATGCTGATAAGTGGGAGAATCCACACTACCGAATTACGGCCTACAAGTGCTCCGAAATTATTTGCCTCTATTGCTAAACGTATACCTGAAATTTGAAATTGATGTTACAAAAATCAGTTTCACGCATATAGCCAAGTTAATCACTAATTCCAAACAAGTGGCGCCAGCGAAGAACATGCTATGTCCCTCTAGCATTCTCGTAATAAATACTTTTGCATCAGCCAAATTCAACATGGTTTCTTGCCTGTAATCACTAAGTTCTTCCTGAATTTGCATGATATGTTTGTGCGACGTTTCATTCCCTCTTTTTCCACTTAGATTTCGGATTTTACGTGCCAGAACCACGATATGATTATGAGGTACGCTGCAGTAGGACACTCCGGATTAATTTTGGCCCCCTGAGGTTCTTTAACGTGCACCCAATGCACGGTACACGGTTGGTCTTGCATTTCCCCCCGATCGAAATGCGGCCGCCGCAACATTAATTTCATCCCGCGCTCTCGGGCTTAGCAACGCAACACCAGAGCCACTACGACACCACGGCGGGTGATGGCGTTGTAGTCGATATACGTTTTATCCGTTATATCGGATAAAACGCCGCTTTATCCCTCATACTACGCAAGCGAGGCGCTTCCGGCAGATGGCGACTCCGTGAGTCCTCACCCCCAATTGATGGCGCGGCGGAAGTTGGACATGGCGGGAATAGAGGTCACGGAGTGGTCAAGGAAAAACGAGCGCCTGTATACATAGGAGCAGGCCGCTTACGATCGAGTCGTTGGTGTTGCAAAGCACATTCGAAGGCCTTTCTCAAAAAAAAAGAAAAAGGGAAACCGCTAAGGTGTGCTCTCGAACGTGAGGCTGGTTTAACACCACCCACGGAATTGTCGAATATGTGCAAGCACCACCCACGAATATGTCGCGGAATTAAGGAGATCACGAGTACTTTATATGCATGTCGTCTGTTCGCTTTAAAACACCACGCGATGAAAAAAGTTCACCTTACAGGATAAATTGTGAATTTTGTGATGAAGGCGGTGTTGTAAATACCAGTACATTTTTTTCGTAGCATTTTCTATTATCTGTCTTTGCGATGTTCAAAAGTAGGCATCCTGCAGTTAGCAGTCGATGAGCTCGGTATCACTCAAGGATGAACAAAGCTATACAGTGCTGGACGTGATGCTCCACGGCCTAAAATGTGCGTCCCCTCCATTCACGATCAGAGGCATGTCTCACTGCGTCACTTTAGTTGTAAAATGTTTTTTAGGAATGCTAAAGTTACAAGGAAACAGCCACCGAAATCACGAAACTCTTCGTTCGTAAGTGCTGTTTACTATTACATGGTGGCCTTTGCTAATACTCCGTTCGACATCGCGACTGGCTGTAATTTGGTGGTACGAAAAATTGTATCGCAAGTACATTTAGTGCACCTTAGTATGCTGTGAACTAAGAAGTTGCGCGGCTAGAGGATCACCGGTGTCAGCGCGCCATCTCGACCGTCATTGTGTGCGATAGGGTTTTCACGTTCTATAGGGCGATATTCCGAAACGGTGACGCTTTAGGGTCGCATTCATTTTTACAAAATTATTTCGGCTAAACTGTATACATTTATGAAGCAACAGCATTCCTCTTCAGCCACATTCCTCTGGAGCTGAACGCTTTATCAACAGTCCATCACAAAGAAATCGCAAAAAAAGAAAAAGGAATAGTAGCATGAAGAAAACAAAGAAAACCGCAGCAGGAACACTGAATACGGCGCAACGTTAAAACACTAACCAGGGGCGCGATCGGAGATCTTTGTTCGTTTCGCGTTCTGTTCAGTTGCTGCAACGTCACAAAGTGGCACTATGCAAAATTTGTGACAACGGGTGGGAGAGAGCAGCCAATCGGCAAACTCCCCGGACGACAAACGTTCGGGGAGAGCGTCGTTTTGGTGACGTCAAAATGACGACACGCTCCTACCAATCATTTTGATTACGAGCACGTCGTCTGCTATAGGAGCAGAACGCGACGAGAGATGTGAAGTTCGAGCGATCATCCGCTTGCTACGAGACCGGCTTCACATGGCACGTCTCGTGGAATGGATTGGATCCAAACGGCGGCTGCGGCTACGGAATGGTTTACCGCTTGCCGAGTGGCTGCTCTCTCCCTGCCGTTTCCGAAAATTTTCCATACTGTCACTTTGTGACGTCGCAGCAACTGAACAGAACGCGAAACGAACAAAGATCTCCGATCGCGTTCCTGAATTGAACTCTTTCTTGAACTACTGACTGCACACGACTATTCGTCGCTCACATTCTCCCAATCCGCAGATTTAGCGACCCCAACTTCATCTTCGGAAAATTGTGCCGGCTTATCTGCACCGATATTCTACGACTTCTGCACCGTGGCAGAATGAACGTGCGGTTATCCACCGCCCGCCGCCGATCGATTGTTGCTATTCCTTCTTCTTTCTGGGGTTTTACGTGCCAAAACCAGTTCTAATTATGAGGCACGCCGTAGGGGAGGGCTCCGGATTAACTTTGACTACCTGAGGTTCTTTAACGCGCACTACAACGCAAGCACACGGGCACTTTTGCATTTCACCTCTATCGAAATGGGCCGCCCTGGCCGGGATTCGATACCGCGACCTCGTGCTCAGCAGTGCAACGCCTTAGCTATCTGAGCCACCGCGGCGGGTCGCTTGTCGCTATTCCGAAAAGTGCTGCGTAAATCCATCACCACTATGCGGCTTCGGAGAAAATCCGCGCGGCGGCGCCAGCGTGTCATTTAAGTGCGAACATAGCCGTAAGAGTGGCGATGGTTAACGGCTCTGTCATCTACAGAATTGCGCAGTGAACCAAAAAATGTTCCCTAAACGTCCTCACGGTAACTAATATAAGCCTTCAAGCGATCATTCATTTAATAAGCAAATAGGTTTCTAGAAGCGCTTGGCTCTTCGCTTACATTGACAATCATCTTCGATGATTTCTGCACAATTTTGAATTTGAAATTTTAACATCTTCATAGCCCATAAAAAGTTTCACAGTCACTTTAGCATATACGCCAAAGAGGGTGAAGGCCGATAGCCTGCGCGCTCAAGAGACATTGAATAAATTACTTGACATTCTCATTCGAATGCGTTGTTACCTTTTATTACTTGTTTTCTCCCACCAAAGGTCGTTGCTTCGAGTGCCTTAATTAACTGTAGATTATTTAACTGTGCCTTAATTAACTTCGCCTTAACACCGAAGGTTGTGGGTTCGAGTGCCAGAATGAACTCTATGTTAATTAACTTTGCCTTTTTTGGCATGATGAGCGGCATCGGTGCCTGCTCTGGGAGAAGACAACGACGAACGCGCGAGCAGTGGCACGAGCGCGTCTCTACACTCGGCGAACTCGCATGACTTTCTGTATCCCACGCCGCCTTTTCAGGACCACCGTCTGATGAGGCATCCAAGGCTTTCGCCCTGATAGCATACCTGCAGAACTTGTCACCGTTGTCGCGTATACTTTCCTCAGCTAGAAGTGTCCATCAGTTTAAAGGACAATAAAGAGAGACGCGGGCATGTCTAGAAAACAAATTATGACTTGGTAGACAATTAAAATCCAATAACAGTTTATTGCACGGTATACGAGTCTTCGAAACCAAAGCGCCGACCCATCATCAATAGAGCCAAATGTACGCAGGAGCTGTTACAATAGACTATACTTAAAAGCGTCCGTGCTTGTTCTGGTTAGTCTGCGAGTATCGTTTGCATATAAGATTAGTATTTGGGCAACATTAAGGTAAAAAATCTAGGGATCATTATCTTTTGGCTTCCTTTATGTCCTTTAAGCTAACATCTCTGTATGCAAGGCAAATATATACCTGAATATGTGTTGATTGAATGTTTGTTGCTTCGAATGTATGCCGAAAGAAGGTGTGGTTTCGAGGTTAGCACACATTTCTCGCAGAAAAAAATCAGCAGCCCCTCTCCTGTTGAGAAGATGGGGGTAAGCGAAGCTTGTCGTGTGTTTCTTCGGTGTTCCTCCGAACGAATTGCACTGAACACCACGTTGTGCTCGAACTACAACCGGTCACACGTACTGCAGCTGGCTCCGAAGTTCCGGTTGAGAAACTCGCGTTGAAACATGGCCGTCATATGGACACTCCAAAGCAGACTTCTGCAGTCGGCGTCGCCGTCGCCGTGAGGTTCCGTATGACGTCATCGGCGATGAAATCGTCGTCGGTGGTGGTAAGTGGTTCTTGAGGGAAAGGGAAAGGTTGGCGCTATCTTCTGCAGCCCTTGAGGGAGCACGGCTCAGCGCCGTCGTCGTCGCGCTCGGGATGCTGTATGTGCGAGTGAAAGGGCGCGAGGGACGCGCGCTTTCACGCGGAGCGAACGCACGTCGGAGAGCAAACGCCCGTTCTGTGCCGTGCTCCCTGAAGGGCTGCAGAATTAAGCGTCTCTTTCCTCCTTTACAATCACCGTATATAGAGAGCAAACGCGACTTCTTCCATCGCGCGAAAGGCCGTGGGGGGACGGGAGGGAGGGAGGGGAGGCGACGTTTAGCTGCGGCACCAAATGCGTATTTATATAAAAACGTTCCGAGGCAAGAAGGTGGGTAAGATTTCCGACGCTGCTCGACGAGTGTTTGGCGCTGAGCCGTGCTCCCTCAAGGGCTGCAGAAGATAGCGCCAACCTTTCCCTTTCCCTCAAGAACCACTTATCATCGACGAGTGTCCCATTCTGATCTCGTCGAAAGCCTCCGAGCCGCCCCCAGAGGCACCGGCAACAGTCACCAACGCCGCGCGCGTTCTGTGCGAACGCGGGCAAAACGCCGACGGCGTCGACAACAGTTCTGCGCGTTGCTGGTGCTGCTCCATGACCAAGTTTATACAGCTGATAAAACTACTATCCTTACTCTGTATAGCTCTCTACTAATTTGCTATCGCAATTGGTGCTTCGCCTTTCGGGTGAAACTGCGACAAATTTTTTAAGGAGAAAGCAATGATCACTCACGGAGTGTATATTTCGTATAAATGCTGGAAATGGTAAAGATCATAAGCAGACAGATTTTCAAGCATGTGGGTAAATTCTCGGCTAAGTAAAAATTGCTAAACCTTCATTGTTGGCCTGTTTTGAGACGGTGTGTACAAAACGCTTACAACGATTCCATGCTGCCCTGAGTAGACCAAACATTGCAGAAATTTTTCATTTATAGAAATTGGGGGGACCGAGGTGCTAGTTTACACTAAAAGTTTAAAGTGTGTAGGTTAATCGTGCAGGTTAAGCGTCAATATGCCTTGAATATAATTTCTGAGTACGCGCTTGCGACCAATTTTCATTGCACGAGGCATGTATAGTCGGCCTTCCCTGATCTCTTCAGTGAACTATGCGAAGTACGTTCTTTATAATTCGTTGAAGTAGCTGGGAAACATGTAGTTGGTGACCCATAATACATTTCTTTATCTGTATAAGTTAAATGCAGCGTTCAAAGGTGTACAAAGGGTGCTTAGTTGTCGCATGGCTAACACCTTCACGTTTAAGGGGCAAGATTGAATCGTTGGTGAGGACCAACGAAGGTGCAATCTTGTTTGCCCACATTTTCTGCCAAGTAAAAATGATGATAGCTGCGATAGACAACATGAAGGTGTATTAAGTAATATTTCAAAGCTATTACTATCAGCGTCACTCGTCAGATACTTATGTGCGCCCAAGGCTGCCAAAATTATATTACATAGTTTTCAACCACGCCTTCCCTCACCACAAGTCTAGTAGAGCAAATTTTCATGCTTTATAAAAATTTTTAACGGCGTTATGGTAGGGGTTTTAAGCATGGGGCAAGCCCACACAATTCAGGGTGTGATAACTTTTAGAGTGTATACTGCCGTTATCCACAATGTTTACGAGAGTCCTAAAGGAACTCACTATCGCGCTCAATATGAGCTGCAACACGCGAGCTGCGGCCGCAGTTACGCTCTCAAGAAAAAAAAATGGAGAGGGTTTAGCCATCCCAGAAATGTGCATACCCCCGTGCTTTACGTTGTCTGCTTTCTTCGCGGAGCGATAATACAGCGGTCCGCAGGGCAGCCCGCTAGTCCTTAGCCCTTAGCGCAGCATGCCTCTTCGTGGCGCACGCCGCCTTATAGCTTCGTACCTACTTTTTTATCGTTTTTACAGCGAAGCTCTTAAGGGCTAGGTTCCAGGAGATCGCGTCCGCAGACCGGCCGGCGTGTAGAACAATTTCGGCTCCATGTGCGTGGCGGTTTCCCACCAGTTGTGCCTTTGCACAGGTGTCAAAACGGATGATGGATGGCCCATTGTTATACCCCTCGCGACCGCCGATGCCTCTTTCACAAGTGTCGCGATACTCGGTGGCGGCACGTCCCACCAATCACTGTGCCCCTTCGTCGAACATGCCGACGACGCTCAATATAGTCAATAATGATAATATATAAATTCACTATAGCAATATTCACTATAGCAGACCCACCATAGTCACAGCTCCGCTGGCTTCCATATCTTCACAATAGTAAAAAAGCTCAGATTTTTTTATCCACTATGAATAAAATCCATAGCTTTTATCCATAGCTGCTCGGTGGGTCATTGTATTATCGCTCTGCGAAGGAAGCAGACCACGAAAAGCAGAGGCTATGCACATTGCTCGAATGGTGGCACTCTCCCACTTTTTTCTGGAGAGCGTCGCTGCAGAAACGGCTCGCGTGTTGCAGTTAATATTGAGGGTGATAGTAGACTACAAAATTAAAATTGAGTGGAAATAGGGGGCATGTTAAAGTGCAATGTGCAGGGAAAGTTTAACGCTTGTATAGCGTATTTAGGAGCGTGGCAAATAATTACTGCACCTTTGTTCTTCTGCTATTTCATGCGTTATACGAAGTTACTATAGTTGGTTTACCCGATGTCCTCGAACTAAACGAGGCACTTGGTTTACATGCGGTTAAAATAAGGGCTAGGTCATGGGTGATGCACAGGCAAAGTTTAAAATGTGTGGGCTAATTGCGGCCTTTGTAATAAATTGCATATGCAAGCACTCCGGAGCGTTGTGTGTTTTACAAACGACAGAGAATTTGACCTGCAACCCTAGAGGGTACCATGCATCAATGCCAACGATACCAAAATTGAAAAGGGGGCAACATTATGGCCAATGTTGACGCTAAGTAAGATGCGTGTGGAGGAATTAGTACTGCATTTGTAAAAAAAAAAATAATAATCACAAGAGCTTTAAAACATTGTGCGGGTAAGGTTTCCACAGGCGAGTCATATGCGGGCATTGATTTAAAGTATGTGGCCTATTAGACGCAACTGAGACTTTTTAACAGCGGAGCTGTTTAAGCCGACCGTTAGTCCGTGCTGAGCGAGCAGAAAATGTGGGCCGATCCTGGCGGTAGTGCAGAAAGGGTCCAAGCGCAAGGCCACTTCGAGTTACTTAGCGTGCACTTACTTCTTTAAGTACGCGGGTGTTTTCGCACTTCACCCCCATGAAAATGCGGCTGCCACGTCCGGGTTGGAACCCGCGACCTCGAGCTGCTCAGTACAACGCCATAGCCGGTGCGCCGTAGCGGTTGGGTGACGTCACTAAAGTCAGTCGGGCCAACGGGATACGACTGACTCTTTCACGCTTTGCTACCGTTTTGATATTTGATATTTTGACACCATTTAGTAAGAACGAGGAAAATCCACCAGCAGGTGAAGATAAATTACTTAGACCCTGATGAACTTTTTTTTATATATCTCAGCGGTACTCTTCGGATAGCGATATTATCGGGATATCAATGCAAGATGCATTCCCATATCTTTATTCAATGATTATCCCGCTTAGCCCGAAGACGCTACAGCAGGGGGCTACAATGTCGAAAAAAAAAAGAAAACATCTTCATTGACACAGCACACTTGCTGAGTTGATAGACGATTCCCTTCGCTAATGGAACGAACAAGAAATGAATTAGCATACATATTACTTCTGGTGCGATATTCTAATATCTTAAGGCAATGATCAGTACGTGCAGAGACATAATGAGTCCTGTGTACGTCTTTTTCCTTTCGAATGCCGTGTTGAACGCGATAGCCCGCGAGCGCCTCTGCCCGCCACCAGTGAACCGGTTTCTGCATGCACGGTGGATGAGTATGCAGCTGGCGCCATCTATAGGACGACGCGCCAAACCAGTATACGCGCCGCGTGGAAACAGGATGATAGTTGCCGGCGTAGTTGGGTGATTTAATTGATGGGTCACCACATTAGGGTTTCAAAGTAGAGTAGGCTTATCGGACGCTGGATTACTTGAGATAGTGTTGGTTGAGTGAACTTGAAAAAGAAAAAGAAAAGCAGCATTTATGAAAGATAGAAGAAAGGAAATGGAAGCCCGAAAATGTACACTGCAAGAACGGGTAGAAAAGGTTTATAAAGCCGTACGTACATTTAATTTTTAAAGCGAAGCTTTATATGACTAGGCGAAATCCTATAAGGCTAGGCGAAATAGGCTGTGTATAGAAAATTACCATCATCGGCATTGGCTCGAGCTTTGTCGTCTTCTTCCGCAGCTGGCTCGTTGGCGCCCCTCGGGTTGCGCTCGTGCCACTGCTCCCGCGTTCGTCGTCGTCTTCTTCTTCCCCAGCCGACTGCGCTGCCGCTAATCATTCCAGCGTAGAATTTCACTTCTCTTTTGTCGTCATAATGGGGAGGCCGCGTTTACGGGGGTATGAACCATCCATTGTCTTACGTAACGGACAGCTTTAATTTTGAAGCAATTTCATTTCGAAGAATCGCAAGCGGCAATGGCGGGCGAATGCTGCGAACCACGCCGCCGAGCAAACTCGAGACATCGAACGCAAGCGACAATGCCGGACTGCGGGCATACCGTCAGTGATGTCGTTCTCTCAGTAGCAGCCGAACGTGTACGTGTGAAACCTCATTAAGAAACACAAGGACGTAACCAATAATTGAGAAATACTTTAATGAACTGTCGGGATTAAACCAGTCATAAACACCGCGGCCGCACGTTTCAGCTTCGCTGGTTAACCAGCACGAAGTGCTTGGGCGGTGAACTTTTTTTTTTTCTATTTTCCTTAGTGGTATTCATTACAAAAAAAAAAAACTTGTGAAATGCACATGCACAAGTTTTTGACAGGACCGCGATTCCTGTCATATCGCGGTCCTGTTATACATGTGCTAGGGCCCTGTAGTCAGGCGACTTACCTTTCCTTTTGCCTCGGAACCATAAACATGATGAATGAATGAATGAATGAATGAATGAATGAATGAATGAATGAATGAATGAATGAATGAATGAATGAATGAATGAATGAATGAATGAATGAATAGAGTTTCACAGCGACGAGCGTGGGCTCTGGTGATGGGCTTCCGCGCATGCTATACACGTCCATGCAGTATGCTTATAATTTTACGCGTCACAAAAATTGTTCATGCATTGTCATGCTTTCGAGGCAATGTTCGGCCTAACATGTATACCTAAAGGAGACTGACCACTCCATCGTAAAGGTAGCTGATGATGAGCACCTGATCAGAAGAGAATGCGACCAACAGCAATTGAAATTATGCAAGTTGGGAATCATTACACTGAGATAGACTCCCGCAAAAATTGTTGTGCAAGCGCTGTAGTCCGGTCTGCGTGTTTTATAGAAGCTGCGAAAGCTTCTGAGCATAAGAAAACACATTGCATGACGCAGCATAACGAGTACTTGCCCGCGAATATAGTAGTGCTCGATCGGACGCTCACGAAAGTTCAAGACAAAGATGCAAAAAGTTAAAAACTGCATAGTTGGTTATAAGGGACGCCTTAATGGCAGGCTGCGGAATAATTTTGATTACCTAATGTTCTTTAGTCTGCAAGATATACAAGCGTTTCAATTGCACCACGCGGCGTCACGTTACAGCACGTATAACACCGAATCACATTTATTTCAACCTGACGGAGATGATATATAGGGTGTAAGCCTCTACGGACCACTGACTATTGGTTAGCGCCAATTATATAAACTTGGCATTTCGTACTACCCGCACACATGAGAAACAGTAACGAAAGCGACCGCATAGCGGAATAGCAATAACATTGCATGAAAAACATTAGAAAACTATATGCTAAAAGCAGTACTACAATATACGATAAGAAAATCCCACAAAAATAACGTTAGAACAAAGCGCTAATTAGTATGACATCAAACGTTTAGTCATTACCTGAATATGCACGAGAGGTGCACAAAAGATAATATGACACACAATAATGGAGGTGCATTCGCATGTACTTGTGTTGGAGAATTAACCCTGACTATTAAAAGGAACTCTGTAGCAATAATGGCAAACTGTATAATAAAATTCTCGGGTATACTAAATATTCTTACTGGCGACTGCTTATGAGTTATAAAGTGTATGTTGCCCCTGCGTATTTAAAGCTCACCCTAGTGTCTTCTGCTACCTAACCTAACCTAACCTAACCTAACCTAACAAAAAATAACAAAAAAGATCCGAGTTAGCAGTGTAAAAATGTGAACATGTATCAAATTTACCGCTCTGTAAAGTATAGCAGACCACCACAAAAATTTGCAAAACACATTAGGTTTGCGAAATCGCTGCATTCCAGCTAAGACTGGGCACATTATAGCTCCGAATTCAAAGTTTCGCTGATCAGTACTGCCTTTGCGACCTGCACGGTGTTCCAGTAAATTAGGAGCATCACGCCTTATAAAGGCGGCAAATCGCATTTGTCGCACAGCCCATGTCCCGTAAACATCCCTATAGCCCAAAAGGACAGACCGATGGGCTATAGTTCGTATGGTATTATTTACACAGTAGCGCAAAAACACACAGACGACGAACGAAGCAGACGGCACACAGATAGCGCTGTGTCCCGTCTGCTCCTTTCGTCGTCCGTGTGTTCTTGTGCTATAGTGTGTAAATAATACCTATAGTACATGCGTTGTGCGGTCGTCGCCGTAACGGATTCTTCGCGAGCGATACATCGATACCTTTAAAAAATTTGGAGGGCGCTTGAGCTTTGCCTTTAAGAGTGAAACGCGACAGCATTCAAAGATCCCCGGCTGCTTATCAGGCTTTTTCTCGTATATTCAAATTACAATCCGACGATATCCACGTCTGTATAAGTTCTGCTAAAAAATCATACTTTACAATTTTTCTGACGGATTTTACTTTGAGAAATTCAATTTTCGTTCGCTAGCGCATTGCGCCATGCGAAGGGCCTGCCCGGTCGGGGTGGTTCGGAATGATGTGGTTCGGTATGATTTCCGCCAACGACGCCGGCGCTTACGCCGGCACCGACGCCGGATTTTCTGCGACACGGGGCCCTTAACGCTGTCGCTTTAATATACTTCAATTAATAAACAACGCTTCCAAAAACAAAAGCAAGGACAACAACAACCAAAGCACTGCAGAATCGCCTGCAGCCTCGGCCGCTGTCGCCCCTTTCTTCGTTTCCGCGGCCGTTGAGAAACAATTGCTTTTCTCTTACCATAATAGAAAGCGGGCCCGTTCGCACCGATGAATGCGCACTAGCGCTGAGGCGCGGGCGTGCTTTTACACACGCCGTATATACGCTCTTTGATCACGCAACCCTCGAGCGTATATAGCATATATAGTGCGCGGTATACTCCAACCCTGACTGAGCACGCAGCCGCCGCTAGACGGAGCCACGGGCGCGCGTGCTAAGGCAGAAAAGACAACGCTTTATACCGTTTGGGCAATCATTTTCGTATGCTTTCTTTTACCCGGATTATAAAGAAGAAAGAGGAGAACATGGGAATTGGGGAAACGATTGTTCATCCCCCAACGTCAAAAGGAAGCGCCCCACGTTCGTGTCGAAGATGTCCGCATCGATCAAAATGGCGAACCAGCCATGTGCCGGGGGCGGTTCCCCAGTTTTTTTTTTTTATATATAGCGTCTTTGTGTACGCGTAATGCGCTTATATACGTATATTATCTGCTTCTGCGTGTAGCTGCGCGTAGCGGACAAATTTTCCCGCTTTATTAGGAACTCGCCTCAAGTCACGCATCGTACAAAATGCCAATGAGCTAGGAAATAACGGAGGCTGGCTTTTGGCGCTTCGGTTGTCAAGCGTTGCGCAAACGGCCATTCAGGAGTTGCCGAGCGGAAACACGCTGTCCGGTCTGAAGGTGTAATGCGCAGTCAAGCTGTCTAGACAGGACTGCGCAATCAAATGTAAAATAGACGTCGGCTGATCGTGTCCAGTTAGCGAAGTTATGACGCAAGGCGGTCTGACCATGCAGGCATATACTGCGTCATAACGTGGGCATTCGGCAAGACAGTGCGTACAAGCAGAGGCCATGTTGCCTGTCGGGGGCAGCTGAAGATAAAAGGGTGTATGATGTATCGCTGTGTCTATGTCTTGTCGTCTCGTATTAAGCCATGTAGCACGTGGAATAAGATTACAAACACACGCGCACAAAATGAGCATCTGTGTTATCTATACAGACGATTACATCTGCGTTACTTGGCGAAGTCATGTTCTATGAGTAAATACGGCTTTGCGTGTCCCTTCGTCTCATGTGAACCGCAAAAAGACATGTTTATTGAGTGAACTATGACAAAAAGGAAATATTGTATTTATTGCGTTGCATCTTTTGTATACACTACGTCGTCCAGCGTCCCCCATGTGGTGCAAGAAGCACTGCGCTTGTCTCTGCGTTTTCTACCTTCTAGCTTGTGTAAACAATGAAGTTGGGTAATGAAACAGTTAAAGTGAGTACAGGTTCTCTCTGTACATGCCAGTGTATGTAATCCCTGAGATCAGCTTTTAGAACAACATAGTTCGCCGAAAACATCACAACGAAACTGACCAGATAACCTTAAGGAGCCCACCAAGGCTTCTCAGATCGTATAGCTTCGAAGACTTCGCACTAAGTGATATCAACAATCGTAGAAGACAAACACATATGACGAAAGACGCACGTACATGCAATCGTAGTTCACGTGGTTGTTGGAGACGCAACTCATAGTTAGGAAGACGTTAACGAGGATCGCGGAACGGATGGATTAATGATGTGAAGCAAAATCCATACACCATGATATTTTTTCCCCTTTATTTATTTCACTGTATGGCAGATGAGTTTCAGTGAAGGGTGTGATAATGGCGACTTCTGAAACCGAATCAAATATGCATCAAATACTGATTGCAGCAAGTACTCAATCGAAAAATATTTATACCGGACGGAGTAAGTATACCGAGCGGAGATGGAGTTGAATACAAAAGCGAGCAGCTTTACTAATACGATGCATATCTATCGAATTATTTTATGATCATATTAGCTAACTTTATGTGCGTGGTCCAGAGATTTGCTAACCGACAGTGAGATAACGACAACTGGTTCTAAATCCGCTTATTTGCAAATCCGCGAGATCTAGATCCTCGCGAAATCTTTATTGCATAAGATAAATCAACCATTCTCCTGATTTGGTACGTCCCTCAACCGTGCGAAGAGCATGCATGAACTCCACTCTGGAAAGTATAGCCGGCGTAATTATATCACCAGTTTTAATGCAGTATACATCAGGCCTTGTTTCAAAAGCACCCGATACAGTGGTACTCAGGTCTACAATGTTTTATATGTTTTTCGTAAGCAGCGCTTGAGATAAAAAACCATCGCAGTTCGCTTATCTCCGCTACCCCCCCCCCCCCCTCTCTCCACCATGCCACTATAGAATATCCGCTGTTATAGTTTTCGCATATCCGTCATAATTTACGAGCGATCCTCTTTTCCCACCCGAGACGAAACGGGGAAAAAAAAAACTACAATCTAGATCAAGGTCACCGTTGAGGTCAAGCCTGCGTGTCCCGACCCCCCCCCGCTTTCCCCGTCGACAAGGCTCCTACCGTATAAATGCGCAATTGGCCGAAATTGCTTAGCGGGAAACGGAGCTTCACCGCCGCCACAATGTCTGCAAGCGGTGCCTCGCGCGCGGTTCCCTGGCGACGACAATTAGCGCGGTTCTCTCAAGTACAGCTTTTGCAGAAGTCCTGCACCCGGATTCAACCCGCGTGGCTGCAGCGACCGCGTGCGCCACACATGCGATGCTACTACCCCCACCACCCCCCTTCCCTCTTATACAGTTTGCAACGGACGGAAAACAACAGCCTCGTATAGCGGCGTGGCGGTATACGTGCGCTAACTGGGCGCTGCTTCGCGTAACTCACGCACAAGCTGTGTAATAATCATGTTGCGGTACCGGATCCTTGTACGCGAACACCAGCATAGGCTTTTCTACAACACGCTCCGTGGCCTGCAGCAGCAGCAGCGGGGTGGTGGTTCTTGAGCAACGCGACGCGGACGAGACGTTGCGAAGCTTCGGCGTGCGTGCGCCTAACATTTCGCCCACATGCACTGCTCTGCGAGTTTGACTGGCCGTATATACCGTGTTCTGTCGAAGCTAAGCAGCCCTTCGAATCTCAGAATACCAACCTCGCCAACCTTTCATATCTCTAAACGGAACAACCAATCGCAATAAAATTCACGCAGAAACTCCACTGGAGTTGTCTAAGTTGCGCCTATGCATTGTGCCAATTGCTCATCTCCACGCAGCGCGATGACATTGTCAATCTTATAAAACTTGATCCGGCCAGCATAAACACTTATCAAGCTTAACCGGTCGTTATCAACCTTATCGGGCTCGATCCGATCCTTATCAACCCTTATCGGTTTATTGATGGTGCGGATGCTTGCTTTGAGCTTGTTCGTTATTGAAGCGTACGCTGTTCAGTGCGTCGTTGCACTGTTCGCATCACTTCGCTGAGCTCTTGTAGCCTCAGCCTTACGGGGGTATGAGCCACTGCATTCGTCTTACGTGACGAACGGACGTCGTTGGGAAGGCATAGAAATGCTCGCACATTTAAAATAAAAGTGTGCGAATGCAAGCGCAGTTTGCGTTCTCGAACGAAGAGTGTTGCCGTTGGAGCCGAAGTGATGGCGAAACGTTTCATTAAGCAAGCCCGGCATGAGCATCACGGGGCCCTCGTAGAGTACAAGCAAAACTTGTGGGACAGAGATAGCAACAGGAGGAGCAGCTTAATTGCGGCTCGAGGAATTTTACGGTAAGTTACAAGATCAATCACTAAATCAATCAATTAATTAATCAACTTTATTTTCACTTTGCGGGCGGCACCACACTGTTTATAACGGGCAAAACAACTCGAGACATAGAAAAAAAACTTATTTACGGGTATACGTAACTTACTGAACTTTACAAAAAGGAACTCGCTTATAGTAAACACTGAAGCAACAAAATCACTATTGTTGCTCGCAATAAAAAAAAAAAGAAAACTTGGAGGACGCTTAAGCTTCGCCTTTAAGAGTAGAACGCGATAGCGTTATCGGGACCCGTTCGCATCACATCGTTCGCATATAGCAAGTAGGCTTCATTCACTTCAACACTGAACGTGGGAAAGCCAGCTTACAAAGACCAAGCTTACACCGGTCCCCTTAAAGTCGGCTTCACTTTTAAACTGAAATGCATTGCTGGAAAGACGTTTTTAGGGGCAATATGAGCGGTCTTATATTTAAAATGTGAAGGCCCTAGCGCCTTTTTATTATTTTATTAACTGTTTGCTATTGCCCCGACGCGCGCAGGTCTGGTAGAAATGCTTGAATTTCCTCGTAGCAGAATTAGGTTTTCTCGTACATTCAAATTACAATCCGACGCCGATTGGTAAACAATCCGACGGAGAATCCGACGCCGAATGGTAAGTCGTACGTTACCATTTTTCTGACGGATTTCACTGTGAGAAATTTAATTTTTGTTCCCCAAAACCTTGCACCACGTGGAGGGCCTGCGCGGTCGATGTGGTTGGATGATTTTCTCCGCCTCCCGCGACCACACGCCAGTTGCCGACGCCGGATTTTCTGCGACACGAGGCCCTAAACGCTATCGCGTAAAAAAAAAAAGTTATTGTGCCACTTAAAGGAACCCTTGGAGCACAAACAATAAAGACAGTTAGAGATTATGAAAGTACTGGGAGTTTATTTTTGAGTCAGTTGAACTGGAACCTTCATGTCGAAGAAGGTCATAAAAAATTGTGTAAGATACGAATTTTAGTAAATAGAACTAGGCGTGTGCTACCTGAATGAATAAAATGATTACTGTATAATTCACTAATACTGCCCCATTTTAATTACACACATCTGGTATGGGG